>NC_061099.1:51450331-51521146 GCF_015104395.2 Macrobrachium nipponense | reverse complement strand
CACCTGTATTCACAGACTTCAGATTCGCGGATTTCTCTCTGGAACATAAACTCCATTATTCCGGAAAATTCGCCTATTCACAGTATTTTTCTATGGAATATATCCACAAATTCCTGGTTGTTTTAATAAATTTCATCATAAAATGCACTTTTTGTGATAACACTATTAAAAAAACTGGTATAAACATTTTTAGTGGGTTTTTCTTGAGTTTTAACTATAACAAAATAGGCACTTTTAAGTGTTTTTATAGACTTCAACTATCTGCGGGTTCTGGCTATTGGCGGGAGGAACACTGCAAACAGGCTCATCATATGTCATTTGCATTCTGGTAATACTTCCATTCTAAATATCATCAACTGACTTGTACCTACATTATCAATATCATGTGTTGCCAAGTGATAGCTGAGTACAACTGACATCATCAACATCACTGGTTGTCAAAATGAACATAATTCATAAGTATGTACATAATTTTGTAAATTAAAAACCCTGGGTTTAAAATTTCAGCTTATCCTTATGTATACATACAATAAATTTTAAACAAAGTTGCAATTTCACCAGGTTGGGACATTGCTTTTGCCTATTCCAAAAAATTTTGCAACCTGCATGCTTGTTTTATGTTAGCCATATCTACAATCTTGAAGGATTCATGAAAATCTTACTTTTATTTATCAAGTCACCATTCAGTAATTTGTTAACTCTAACACAACTCTTAATAAACATGTCATAGTTAAAAGTAACTAACCTCAGCACACAGCTGTTTCTTGCTCCAGTTATGTCAGTTACGTTGTTTAAATCAGTGTTTTGCACAAAATGACAAGTGGATGTTCATTTTTTAACAAAGTGTTGTTCATTTTGAAATATCTAAGATATACGTATACTTGTATGAAACACAAGAAATAACTGCTTGGTCCATCCAACCAAATTCCTGCTAAAAGATCTACGTCTGAGCTTGTCTTGTTTTCAGAGTTGTATAAAATGGTCAACTATTGAGATAAATAGAAAAAAACATCTAAAACCGTCTAAGTAATAACATGCTTCATATCGGCCTAAACTTATGAAACCTAGGCTAAACCAAAATTTTTTAATTTTTTTTCTATAACTATAAACAAAGCAACTAGTTATCAACTTGTATTCAATAAAAAATTAAGACTATTACTTTCCTCACAGTTTATCTGAACACATTCAATATCACACTTTGATTGAAGACAACAAGGGCAAAATGAGTCAACTGAACTATGAATAAATCAATATCACATTTTGATTAAAGACAACAAGGGCAAAATGAGTCAAGTGAACTATGAATAAATCATACAAGTGTACTACAGTACAGTAAACCAGCACAGAATCGCAGGCTCACAATTTGTGGACCCACTGATTTGCGGACAAGTCGCCTTTGCGGTTCTTTTCACTGAGAAATAATCATTAATTACTGTATTTAATATAATTTTCTTATTCAAATGTACTTTTTGTGAAAAAACTATTAAAATACTCATGTATAAGGCATTTTTAGAGGGATTTTTTGTTTGAAGTATCAAAATAGCCAGATCCAGGCATTTTTAGAGGGGATTTAAGTACAGTGGCACCTCAGTTGTCAAACATTTATGTCAAACATTCCGTTTTTAAAACAAAATTTTCTAAAAAAATTTTGGTGTTGTTTGTCAGTTTGAACTACAATTATTTGTTTGACAAACAACACCAAATTTTTTTTTAGAAAATTTTGTTTGAAAAACGTCCGATTGTCGTAATGTTTGCACCATTTTAAATTAGTCGTTACATAAAGTTTTATATATGAAAATGTGCACAATTTCATGTAGAATACAACAATAAAAACAACCCATGGTAGTAGCTTTTATCAGTTTTGAAATATTTTCATATAAATAACGATAAGTGCCAAAATTTCAACTTTTGGTCAACTTTGACTTGACCGGAATGGTCGAAAAATGCAATAGTAAGCTAAAACTATTACATTCTAGTAATATTCAGTCATTTACCTTTATTTTGCAACAAATTAGAAGTCTCTAGCACAATATTTGATTTATGGTGAATTTATGAAAAAAACTTTTTCCTTATGTCCGCGTGGTAACTCTTCCGAAAAAATCATGAATTTTTTCGTTAGATTGTCGTAATGTTTGCACCATTTTAAATTAGTCATTACAACATAAAGTTTTATATATGAAAATGTGCACAATTTCATGTAGAATACAACAAAAAACAACCCATGGTTGAAGCTTTTATCAGTTTTGAAATATTTTAATATAAATAACGATGTGCCAAAATTTCAACCTTCGGTCAACTTTGACTCGACCGAGATGGTCAAAAAACGCAATTGTAAGCTAAAACTATTACATTCTAGTAATATTCAAGCATTTACCTTTATTTTGCAACAAATTGGAAGTCTCTAGCACAATATTTCGATTTATGGTGAATTTATGAAAAAAACATTTCCCTTACGTCCGCACGGTAACTCTTCCGAAAAAAAGCATAAATTTTTTCGTCCGATTGTCGTAATGTTTGCACCATTTTAAATTAACCGTTACATAAAGTTTTATATATGAAAATGTGTGCAATTTCATGTAGAATACAACAACAAACAACACATGGTTGCAGCTTATATTAGTTTTGAAATATTTTCATATAAATAACGATATAGAAAAAATTCGACCTTCGGTCAACTTTTACTCGACCAAAATGGTCAAAAACTGCAATTGTAAGGTACAACACTTACAGTCTAGTAATACCCAATCAATTACCTTCATTTTGCAACAAACGGGAAGTCTCTAGCACAATATTTCGATTTATGGCGAATTTTTGAAAACAGCTTTTTTTATGTCAGAGCGTTACGAATTCATGCATCATTTTGTGATATTTTCTCTGTTGCCTTGATCGTTTTACAATGTGTTATATACCAAAATGATCGCAATTTAGTAGTTACAACTACCAAACAACCAAAAATTTAACTCGTTAGCTTTAACCGTTTTGCTCACAGCGCGATTTGTATACAATTATATATGAAATTTTTTTGCGCTGTCATATATCCCAATACAGTGGTCCCCCCGTATTCGTGGGGGATGCGTACCAGACCCCCCCGCGAATAGTTAGAATCCGCAAATGTTTGGAACCCTTATAAAAACGCTAAAAACAGCCTATTTTGTTAGTTAAAACTTAAGAAAAACCACTAAAAAGTTTCATACTTGGTTTTTTTAATAGTTTTATCACAAAAAGTGCATTTTATGATGAAATTGATAACAAAATCCAGGAATTTGTGGATATTTCTCATAGAAAAATACCGCGAATGTGCGAATTTTCCGCAAATAATGCAGGGAAACGTTCCCGAGAGAAATCCATGAATGTGTGAGTCCGCGAATCCGGAGAATGCGAATACGGGGGGTCAACTGTATTTATATATGATAATGTATTTTTTTTTTTTTCATTTCTGATGGTTGCATACTAAACTTCAGGCAATGACAAAAAAAGGAGCCAAAAATGAACTCTTAATCTTGAAAACTAAGCGTGCTGTGATTTAAAAAAAAAAAAATGTTTCCGCTTCGGCGCTCACTTGCGAACGCCGCCGGCATACGGGAGACGATTTTTAAAATACCGCTTAGGCATTTAAGGGTTATCATAATGACACATGAAAAAAATCAAATACAATATAGCAATAAAAAATAAAGTCTTGCTTGATCAAGGCAGGGTACAATGCAACAAATGAGACAATAGAGAGGAAAGGGATGGTGGTGGGTTATTGGGTGGGAGATAGAGGTCTGCTTCCCACTGACTTACCAGCTGGGCTGGGATGATTATTTGCCCATTTCTTTCACCCACACTCAATTTGCCCAAATTACTTCTTTTTGTTATGGGTAAAATACCTATACTCAATTTGCCCAAATCACTTCTTTTTGTTACGGTAAAATACCCATCAAGTGACACTTGCTATTTACGATTTTTTAACACTGTAAAAGTAACTCGGCTCCATAATAAACACACTAGCGTTGCGTTCAGCTGCTGTGTGCCTTTGATTTTTTGTTTAAATGACTTTCTTGTGGAAAGTGATTTAATCTCTCTTTCTCTCTCCTTTGCTTAGTTACATTCTTTACTTAAAACCTATTTGTTTGCAAAATTGTCACGTATATTTTAAATTCTGCCATTTGATAACAGTAAGTTGTTTATTTGAAATTCTGCCATTTGCTAACAGTAAGTTGATGTGTTGCAGCATAATTAATCTCCTTCTTGCACTTAAGATCCAAGTGTATACACATCAACAATCACACATGCTGATTACTCTCTCTCTCTCTCTCTCTCTCTCTCTCTCTCTCTCTCTCTCTCTCTCTCTCTCGCTCTCTCTCTCTCTCTCTCACACACAACACACGAACAATTCCTTTAATTATCCTTGTAAAATTTTAATAAAAGTAATTTGTTGCCAACCTTTGCCTAATAAGACCATTTCCGTTTCCTTTTGAACATTATTATAATAAAAAAAATTAGAAAAGGGGAGGCTTTTTGGGTTGGCTGGAACGAATTACCCTGATTCCCTTTATTTCTTATGGGATATTTGTTTCATATTTTGAAAACTGCATTTTGACCAGCCTTCTGGAACCAATTAAGTTTGAAGTCTGAGGTACAGGCAGGCAAGGGCTAACAGTGGCATCAGTTAATGGCTATCCGGTTTTATGGTATTTGTCCAGCGACACTGTTAACTGGACTTTTGGCACTGATCTCCGGTTGGCGGTGCAGATCTTTAGTTAACAGCAGAACTGATCTTTAGTTAACAGCCCTGATATCTGGTTAACAGTGCCATTTAGTGGGTTATTAGTGCTGTGATCGCTGATTTTCGGTTAGCGGAGATTTTCGGTCAGAAGTGTTGGCCGGGAACAGAAACCCCCTCCCCCCGTTAACTAGGGACTGCCTGTACTACTGTATTCGTGGACTTTAGCTATTCAAAGTGGGTTGTGGTACACATCTGTCATGAATCCGTGGCAGTCTACTGTACTAGCAATATCTCAATTTCAAACTTGCATGTCCTTCCCACTGACGTGAAATCTTCATCATTACAACTTCAGTATGCACTTGCCTTATTCAAATTCAAAATTAATATTTAGTGCAATGGCACTTGCTATAAATCACAATGCATGCTGTATTGAGTAATGAACCAACCTACTTTTTGTCAGAAAGGGAAGGAATCATATACAATAAAGGAAGACCCTATACTCTGAAAAAATCAACAACTTAGTGATAACAAAATGCACAAATATGCATAAACATGAAACTGAACATTTATTTTAAAAGAACAATATATATATCTTCAGGAAAATTCTGGTGAACTCAATGCTTTCTATGTAACTTATAGCCTTCAAAAGAGCTTTATACATTAAGAAAATCTACTGCTGTGAATATATAGCAGTAATATAGCAGTACTCAACTTACAGTTTGTCATTACAGATATTACCTGTGCAAACCTTTATACTGAATATCATCAAGCAATGGTCAAAACACCTGAGAGCAACTTTTCCTAATCCTAAATTTTCTTCTTAATCATATGGGTCTTTTCCTTCACCAGTATCCCTGGTTCTTAGGAAGACATCAGTACAAAAAAAAATGACTTTTCATATGAAGATAAAAATATATATCACAAATGAAAAGTGACAGCACAGTATTGTACAGGCAGTCCCTGGTTAATGGCAAGGGTTCTGTTCCTGGCTAAGCGCTGATAACCAAAAATCATCGTTAACCATATCACCACAATAATTATGGTAATAAATGGCATTTATGGCACCGTAAGTGCCAATAGACCACTTAGCAGTGCTGTTAACCAGTTATCAGCCCCATTAAACTGCTTACTAACACCAATAAACCACTTACTCATGCTAATAAACAGCTTCCTGGTGGTGAAAATCTGGTTAACGAAATCGTTCGCCAAGCGTTGTTACTGACAAGCCATTAACTGATGCTGCCAGTGAGAAGGGACTGCCTGTACTTGAAAATGTTAATAATTCATCCTGAAAAGACTGCATACACTTGCATTTATAAAAATGTTGAACAGACACACTTACAGCACTATAGCCACTCAACTAATTATTACGGCAGAAAAACTCTGATCCCAGTAAAATTTGACATGTTCTAGTATACAAAAATAATAAAAACTTAAGAGTTATGCTTTACAACCTATATAATTGATGTGAAGAGAGCTTATCATGTCTCTAGCGCCAAGGTGGAACTGACTGACCATCTTTTGTTTTTATTTGTGATCTGGAAGTCTGTCGTCCAGTGGAGGGCATGGAAGTCCTGTTAGATAGTTCGTTATTTGCTGAGTCTGAAGCATTTGGAAGTTTAGTTGTGGCTTCCCACCAGTCTGATGCTTCTGCCATACTTAATGGTGGTAAAACAATGTGAGACAACTGTAGAGTAATAGCCTCTATAACCTCTTGTTTCACAATAGTTGAGATTTCATTTGTAACTAAAGGAGGCCCAAATTTATCTCGAGCTAAGCGAAGCCCTCCACTTAAAAGAAACACATTTTCATACCCACGATGCTGCAATGTGGCAACAACCTCAGGCCCAACATCTTCTCCTTCATCATAAATTACAATAATAAATTCAGGGTGGTTTTTGTAAATAAGCATAGCTGGACATTCCCACCCTACAGCTCTTGACATTCGCGAAAATGGATGACATACAGCAGTGGCCAAGTGATCCTTTTCATATTCGTTATATGGACGCACATCAATGATCACATAAGGGCAATCAGGACTCCTGACTTTTGTTTCCATCTGAAATGAAAAAAAAGGATGATACTGCTGAGCTACTAAATTTGTTGCTATACATATATACAAGATAAAATTTCTAAAACTTAAAAACTCACCAATTTACAATCTCCAATCCTGTTCAGTCAGTGCTCCACGAGATGAAAAAGAACTGTCTATCTGGCCAGGAATATACATAGGCAACTCAGTGCCCCTGATGATGATTCTGTTACTTCTGTGTTGTCTGAACTTGCTACAAGAAGTGAGGAGTTGGGAACTATGTATTTCTTGTAAATAAACACTCTATCCCCTAGATATTAATCATATGATTCCATAAGCACACTCCTACCCATCATCTTTATGAAACGAATGAGTAAGGTCAATCCCCTGTCCAGTAGTCTTGCATGCTATGAACTGGAAGTCAATCAGACTCTTCTTTTGCACATGACTGAATAGCCAAGAATCATTCTCCATGACAATGTGATGAAGCAACATCCCTTATCATAACTTCTTTAGTCTCATATAAAAAAAACCTGTCTTCACTGCTTTTTAGATCCACTTATTTCTAAAGGCAGCCCCCCGGTTATCTGCGGTCTCAGTTGATGAGGATCTGATTTTATGGCGCCAGATGATGCTTGTCTAGCGCTATAAAATCTGTGATTTATGGTGCCATAGCTGGCTGAGTTTCAGTTGATAATGGAGTTATGGCACTATAAAATGCCTAACAGAAGTGCCATTCACTGAAACTCTGTACCAGAAGTGCCATAAATTGCCGAGTTTTAGTTGACAGTAGTTTTCGGTTATCAGCACCCCACTGAGAACATAACCGGAGACCCTGGCAGTCCCCGGTAATTGGCAATCTTGATTTATGGTGTTTGTTTAGTACTGAAAATCGACAAAAATTGGCAGTTGTCAACTGCAAAATGCGGTGATTTTCACTTATCGGCACCAATAATACAGGCAGTCCCTAGATATCGGTGGGGGCTCTGTTCTGACAGACTTGATGATAAGGGAAAATTGCCATTAACCCTTAAACGCCAAGCCGGTATTTCCGAAAGTGTCTCCCGTATGCCGGCAGCGTTCGCGAGTGAGCTCCGAAGCGGAATAAAAGTTTTTTTCAAAAAATCAGAGCACGCTTAATTTTCAAGATTAAGAGTTCATTTATGGCTTATTTTTTTTTGTCATTGACAGAAGTTTAGTATGCAACCATCAGAAATGAAAAAAATATTATCATATATGTATATGACAGCATGAGAAAAATTTCATATATAATTGTATACAAATCGAGCTGTGAGCAAAACGGTTAAAGCTAATAAGTCAATTATTTTTTCGTTGTATTGTACACTAAATTGCAATGATTTTGGTATATAACAAATTGTAAAACGATCAAAGCAATGCAGAGAAAATATTATCACAATATGATGCATGAATTTGTAACGTGCGGACGTAAAAAAAAGCTGTTTTCAAAAATTCACCATAAATAAAAATATTGTGCTAGAGACTTCCTGTTTGTTGCAAAATGAAGGTAATTGATTGAATATTACTAGACTGTAAGTGTTATACCTTACAATTGCAGTTTTCGACCATTTCGGTCTAGTTAAAGTTGATTCAAGGCCGAATTTTTTCTATTTATCATTATTTATGAAAATATTTCAAAACTAATAAAAGCTACAACCATGGGTTGTTTTTTGTTGTATTCTACATGAAATTGTGCACATTTTCATATATAAAACTTAATGTAATGGCTAATTTAAAATGGTGCAGACATTACGACAATCGGATGAAAAAATGTCTGATTTTTTCGGAAGAGTTACTGCGCGGACGTAAGGAAAAAGTTTTTTTTCATAAATTCACCATAAATCGAAATATTGTGCTAGAGACTTCCAATTTCTTGAAAAATAAATGTAAATGACTGAACATAACTAGAATGTAAGAGTTTTAGCTTACAATTGCGTTTTTCGACCAACCGAAGGTTGAAATTTTAGCACTTATTGTTATTTAAATGAAAATATTACAAATCTGATAAAAGCTACAACCATGGGTTGTTTTTAGATGTATTCTACATAAAATTGCGCACATTTTCATATATAAAACTTTATGTAACAGCTAATTTAAAATGGTGCAAACATTACAACAATTGGACAAAAAAATTTCTGATTTTTTTCGGAAGAGTTACCGCGCGGACGTAAGGAAAATGTTTTTTCATAAATTCACCATAAATCGAAATATTGTGCTAGAGACTTTTAATTTGTTGCGAAATAAAGGTAAATGATTGAATATTACTAGAATATAAGAGTTTTAGCTTACAATTGCGTTTTTCTACCATTTCGGTCGAGTCAAAGTTGACCGAAGGTTGATATTTTGGCACTTATCATTATTTATATGAAAATATTTCAAAACTGATAAATCTACAACTATGAGTTGTTTTTTGTTGTATTCTCCATGAAATTGCGCACATTTTCATATATATAAAACTCTATGTAACGGCTAATATAAAATGGTGCAAAAATTATGTCAAGGTGACAAAATAATTTCCGAGATGTGTCGCTGATGCTTTTTAGTGCGAGAAGAAAGAAATTCGCGCTTGCGCGCCAGCGTAACGATTGCAAACAAAACAAAAGCTTGATCCGTTACCTCCCAGCATCCCCCAAGGCACGTGATTCAAAAGTTTTTGCCTAGTAGGCCTATAAGTATTTTTCCGCAAATTTAAAAAAAACTTTTTTTCGTTGATGTTTCGTACGTCGGTTCGGCACCCGACAGACAATTTTCGTCGACGTTTAATACGTCCAATCGGCCTAAAAGGGTTAATATTTTCAAATGATGATGATGATGATGATGATGATAATAATAATAATAATAATACTTAGGAAGTAGACCCTCTCTCAAGCATACTTTATTAAAAGTAATGGCTACTTCAGCAGCATTACACTTGTAGAGATTCTTCTCTATTTTCCGAATAGCGGCTTTTTCCGTGCTACTTAGACAGGCTAGTAGAGCGCCTATAGAGGTCATGATCAAATACAGTCTAAATTGGTGTATATATTTGAATTTTACAGATAAACTATGATACCATAGTTATCAAAGTCATTAACGATATATATATATGTGTCTCTCTCTCTCTCTCTCTCTCTCTCTCTCTCTCTCTCTCTCTCTCTCTCTCTCTCTCTCTTTCTTGAAGCAAGCGAGCTTTCGTCTGGAGCTGCCAGACATCCTCGGGCTGGGAAGCTGAGGGTGGACTGATCTTGAAGCGGTGTCCGTCCTCGTTTATATTTGGAGTTGACAGCGGGGGTCTCCCCCATGCTGATCTACTATTGGCTGGTGGCGGTAGATCTTCGTTTTCATTGGTGGCTTGAACCGGGTCTCAAGCCACTTTCCACGCGTTGATGGTTGCGATGCTGTAAGTCCTGCAGCCGCCTAGACCTCCTTAGCGGCGCGGTTACATTGATGGGCGTTTTGCTACGCTGCGGGACGTCACGGCTAACTTGATTATGGTTGGCTGCAGGAGTATCTCGTTCGGGGGGGATTTTGGGCGTTGTCTTCCGTGGCGTTGTCGTGCTCGGTGGTGTCATTGTTGGTGGCAGGTCTTCTCATACTCGTAGGGAGGAGAAATTCTTCCTGCGTCGTATTTAGAGTAGGTTTCACTTGCTGGATGAGAAGCGCCTCCAGCAGGCGTAACCGTACGGGCAGCAAGGGGCCTTCCCGATGATCTTCGTGTTTTGGATGATCACATCCCGGGAGATGGCCTCTTGATGTTTGGTGCGTGCGTGATTCTTGATAGCCCCCTCTTGGGCGTGGCAGGAGAGTCTCTTCGACAGGCGCATGGTAGTCATACCAACGTAGGCGCCGCTACAACCGCGGACTGGGCATGTATATTGGTACACCACATGTGTCTGCTTCAGGGGGTCTCGTACCTGTGGAGAGGGGTTATTTTTCATAATAAGGTCGCGCGTCCTCGATTCTGGTAGTAGATATTAGGTCTATATTTTTGGTGTCGTCGGTCGGGGATACATTTTCAGAAATAATTTTCTTAACTGAGTCCTCTTCTTCACGGTAATGAGAACTCATGAAGGCTTTATAATACAGCTTGATATTATCCTGGGCGGGGTTGCGGGCTCTCACTACCGTACCATTTCTCCAGGGCTGTACGGACTTCTCTGCTTATTGATTTTATTTGAATACCCGTTATTTACGAGTACTTGGGAGGCGCGGTCGAGTTCCTGATGAGTGTCCTGCCAGGTCGAGCAGTGGGAGAGGGCTCTCCTGACGAAAGCCCTGACGGTCGTGCTTTTGAATCTGGCGGGGCACTCGCTGTCACCATTGAGGCAAAGTCCTAGGTTGGTTTTCTTTGTGTAGACGGAAGTACGGAGGCCGTCTTCCGTCTTACTCACAAGGACGTCGAGGAAGGGGAGCCGATCGTCGGTGCTGTATTCAACCGTGTAATTCAGCACGCTGCACTGCATTTCAGCTTTGCAGCGTGCTGAATTACACGGTTGAATACAGCACCGACGATCGGCTCCCCTTCCTCGACGTCCTTGTGAGTAAGACGGAAGACGGCCTCCGTACTTCCGTCTACACGAAGAAAACCAACCTAGGACTTTGCCTCAATGGTGACAGCGAGTGCCCCGCCAGATTCAAAAGCACGACCGTCAGGGCTTTCGTCAGGAGAGCCCTCTCCCACTGCTCGACCTGGCAGGACACTCATCAGGAACTCGACCGCGCCTCCCAAGTAGTACTCGTAAATAACGGGTATTCAAATAAATCAATAAGCAGAGAAGTCCGTACAGCCCTGGAGAAATGGTACGGTAGTGAGAGCCCGCAACCCCGCCCCCAGGATAATATCAAGCTGTATTATAAAGCCTTCATGAGTTCTCATTACCGTGAAGAAAGAGGATCAGTTAAGAAAATTATTTCTGAAAATGTATCCCCGACCGACGACACCAAAAATATAGACCTAATTATCTACTACCAGAATCGGAGGACGCGCGACCTTATTATGAAAAATAACCCCTCTCCACAGGTACGAGACCCCCTGAAGCAGAGGCATTACTACATTTTATGGTAAAATAATAATATACAGTACTAGTTTTCAAATAATATTAAGTTTAATGAGATTCACCAATAACAATAACATTTCTCTGTCTCTGTCTGTCTGTCTGTTTCACTCTCTCTCTTACTTATGTATGTTTATTTGTTTTGTAGTATAAATAAATTATTTACCTTATAACTAATTTTCAAATATTAATAAGATTAATAGAAAAATTTGATTCCCAGTCTTTTTATCCACTTGGAGGAAGGAGGGCGGGGGAGTAAATGACAGTTTGATATACGAATTGGCGGAGGGGAAGGAGCCGGAGTCTAGGAGTTATTCTCTCTCTCTCTCCATTATTATTCTCCCTGTCTCAGAAATAATTCATAATTTCACTCTTGATGGTCAGATATATGATGTTGCCATTCAATGCGCTCTCTCTCTCTCTGTTACTGGCTGTAGGTATATATTTCTAATGCTAAAATGTTTAAGATAACTTTGAAATGATATTAATAATATAACCTCAAAGATTAATACAGTAATAGGTTAGTAATTTTAGGTACAGTATATTTGAAGTAGGATGTTATTTAAGGTATACATTTGGTATCTGAACTTTCAAGATAAGCAGTTATAAGCATTTTTAATGGTTGTTTTAACTATTTGCAGGTTTTAACTATTCACGGGGGTGCCTGGTACACATCCCCCGCGAATATGGGGGGAACACTGTATTCTCATATTATTGTATTTTAAATAATATGGTAAATCTAAGCCAGTATTCCGCGGAGCGGCCAATGTTTTGGTTTGGAAATCAGCTGATGGCAAATACAAGTTTGTTTCGCCATATTTAACGTAATTCTGAGCGAATTTTCTTGCTTTTAGTTATCATAAACGAATAACTAGATACTTGACTTTATGAGACAAGGTTATTTTCCTTATACGTAGTATGATGTGTTTTTAGGAGGAAATATTACTTGAATATGTCTTGTGCTTGTGAACTATTTTTATTTTGGTTAACAGATTATGTTGGCGGCACGTTTATTGAGTATAACAATACTTGATTCCGTTCGTAATTTTCCTTTATATCTTTTATCGGCGTGAAACCAACAGTAAAATGTGTTCTCTCAACCACAGTAGTTTTGATTGAAATGATTTTACCTCAATTTTATCTATGGTTGTGTTTGATGGCATACGTTTACTGGAGTTTTATCCTTGTTGCCGATGCACAATAATGGTCATTAGCAGCGTGAACAGTTTTCTCAGTTTCAGCTATACCAAGGTTTAAATTGAACAGTATTTTCCCTATTGATCCTTGATCTATATTGACCTTTGATCTATAGCGAATAAAGTTAGTAGATTAAGATATCTCAATCATATTCTATATAACGTCATTTATAACTACGATAATAGTGTACTATATTGCGATGATTAACAAGCCAAACAGATGTTATCCAATTCGGTTTTACTTAAAAAAAAATAGTTTTTTGTTTGGTTGTTCATGGCTGTACATGTTTACACGAGTATAACGTTAAAACCATACTTTCATCATTCTCTTTTGCTGTTTTTGAACTTATGTAACTAGAAGATGGGACAAAATTAGGCTATTGTAATTTGGTCTCTCATAAAATCGGATTATCGTAAGACGAATTATCTTAACTTGAAAACTACAGCTACCTGTACACTGTATAAAACCTTATTATACCTTTCCATACTCTAGACACCAAAAGGATTAAAGCTAGGCTTTTTTTTCACTTTACAATATTTATAATACTATAATGTACTGTACATTGCTACTGTACAGTAAATTCTATAGTACTATTGCAGGATTACGGTGCTGTTTGACTGGTCTAGGGCACTGTTAACCCTTTAACGCTGATTAGACGTATTAAACGTCAACGAAAATTGTCTGTCGGGTGCCGAACTGACGTACGAAATGTTGATATAAAAGTTTTTTTTAAAATTCGCGGAAAAATACTTATAGGCCTACTAGGCAAAAACTGTTCAATCACGCGCCTTGGGGGATGCTGGGAGTTCACGGATCAAGCTGTTGTTTTGTTTACAATCGTTACCCATGCGCGCAAGCGCGAATTTCTTTCTTCTCGCACTAAAAAGCATCAGCGACACATCTCGGAAATTATTTCGTCACTTTAACATAGTTTTTGCACCGTTTTATATTAGCCATTACATACAGTTTTATATATGAAAATGTGCACAATTTCATGGAGAATGCAACAAAAAACAACTCATGGTTGTAGCTTTTATCAGTTTTGAAATATTTCCATATAAATAACGATAAGTGCCAAAATTTCAACCTTTGGTCAACTTTGACTACCGAAATGGTAAAAAAATGATATTGTTATGTTACAATAAAGTTTCATACATACTTACCTGGCAGATATATACATAGCTAAGACTCGTCGTCCCGACAGAAATTCAAATTTCGCGCCACTCGCTACAGGTAGGTCAGGTGATTCTACCTGCCTGCCCTGGGCGGCAGGACTAGGAACCATCCCCGTTTTCTATCATATTTTCTCTCTTCCACCTGTCTCCTGCGGGGAGGCTGGGTGGGCCTTTAATTGTATATATCTGCCAGGTAAGTATGTATGAAACTTTATTGTAACATTAACAATAGCATTTTCATAACCAATCCACCAAACTTACCTCGTCACGATATATTACATTAAGATGATTGGCACCCTTCGGTGGAGGGTAAGAGACAGCTACTATATGGAATAGACAGGTAAACAACATATGTTGTAGGTATAAATAAAACCTTGGTTCCTACCTGATAGGTGGTAGACTTCGTGGGTGTTTGCCCAGTAGTCTGCATCACCTCAAGAAACTTTAGCGAGATATGTGATCTATGGCCAAGAGTTCTTGTGGGTCTGCCGATGGGGTCTTACCCACTTACTCAGCAGAGCCTAAAAGGACCTTGTCAATGGGTGCTGATCCACTTATATGACAATACACCTTATGAAGGAGCACACAACCAATCCCGACCACCTGATCCTAACCATATGTTAGAACTAAGGATTGTTACGAGTTATCCCCGAACTCGTCACAACAACCGTAACTCAAAAACCACTACGCACACATACATAATTTTTCAAAAAAAAAATTTTACTCAACTAATTGGATATGACAAGAATTCTCTTATGAACAACATAGACGGCCGCCCGTGCGAGCCTGAATCCTCCATTGTTCGAAGAGATTCTCGACCATATCCAAACAGAAGAACAGTATATACAATTAAGGATTGGTGTCGGCTCCCGTACCCAGAATCGTATCTGCCGATACGATAGGACCTAGAGAAAAAGCACTTCCTCATACGTCACGCGCACGTCTTTCAAGTAATGAGATGCAATACTGAGTTGCATCTCCAATATGTCGTATCTATAAGTGTTTTTAAGCGACATATTCTTATAAAACGAGAGAGACGTCGCAAACCGCTCTTACTTCATGAGCTTTTACTCTCAGTAGTTGTAATTGTTCGTCAGGACAGACCTTATGAGCGTCCGTAATGACGTTTCTTACAAAGAACGCTAGAGCATTCTTGGACATCAGTCTTGTGGGGTCTTTTACCGCGCACCAAAGACCTTGTCTAGAGCCTCCCAACTGACGCTTCCTCTGAAGATAGAACTTCAGAGCTCTAACAGGGCATAGAGACCTCTCTGCTTCTCTGCCTACGAGACTCGACATTCCTTTGACTTCGAATGACCTAGGCCAGGGATTCGTGGGATTCTCGTTTTTCGCTAAAAACAGGGTCTTAAACGAGCAAATAGCCGAGTCTCCCTTGAATCCTACTTTATCCTGCAGAGCTTGTAACTCACTAATCCTCTTTGCCGTCGCTAAAGATAAAAGGAATAGGCATTTTCTAGTTATGTCTCTAAATGATGCCAGATGCGGAGGCTCGAATCTATCCGAAGACAGATATTTGAGTACTACGTCCAAGTTCCAGTTCGGAGGTACTGGTTCCTTAGACTTTGAAGTCTCAAAAGATCTTATGAGATCGTGGAGATCTTTGTTATTTGCCAGATCTAATCCTCTGTTTCTGAATACAGCCGAGAGCATACTTCTGTATCCCTTTTATTGTAGATACGGCTAGATGAGATTTTACTCTCAGGAATAGCAAGAAATCCGCAATTTCCGCTATAGAGGTAGGAGGAGGAGGACAACTTCTTGGCTCATACACCACCTTCTAAAGACCTCCCACTTCGACTGGTATACTTTCGTAGTGGAGGTTCTGCGAGCTCTCGCGATCGCGCTTGCCACTTCGCGAGAAAAGCCTCTCGCTCTGACAAGTCTTTCGATAGTCGAAAGGCAGTCAGAGCGAGAGCGGGGAGGACTTTTGATGGTACCTCTTGAAGTTTTGGTTGTTTGAGAAGATCCGTCCTTTCCTGGTAGGATCTTGGAAAGTCTACGATCCACTCTACCACCTCCGTGAACCATTCCTGGGCCGGCCAAAAGGGGGCTATTAATGTCATCCTCGTCTCTTTTGACGCCACAAACTTTTTCATTACTAACCCCAGGATTTTGAATGGGGGAAAAGCGTAAACGTCTACTCGAGACCAGTTTAGCAGGAAGGCGTCTACCATAATCGCTCTTGGATCTTCCACGACCGAGCAAAACACTGGGAGCCTTTTTGAAATGTATGTTGCGAAGAGATCCACATGAGGAGTTCCCCACAGAGACCAGAGATCGAGACACACTTCCTCGTGCAGAGTCCATTCTGTATGAAGGACCTGGTTCCTCCTCTGAGCCTGTCCGCCCTCACATTCCTTACTCCCTGTACGAACCTTGTCAGCAGGGAGATGTTTCCTTTGAGGACGTCCAAAGTAATAAGGTCTCTCGTGAGTTCGTAAAGGAACGAGGAGTGTGTCCCTCCCTGTTTCCGAATGTAGGCAAGTGCGGTGGTGTTGTCCACGTTTACTTGCACTATCTTGTCTCTCACCAGAGGTTCTAGGCTCTTCAAGGCCAGGTGTACGGCGAAGAGCTCTTTGCAGTTTATGTGCCAGGACACCTGTGCTGGTTCCCAGGTGCCTGACACTTCCTCCGAGCCTAATGTCGCTCCCCAACCCGTCTCCGACGCGTCGGAGAACAACACTAGGTCTGGGTTCTGTGATCTTAGAGAGATCCCTTTGTTCTCTTCCAGAGGTAGCAACCACCACTGTAGGTGTGCCTTTATCTCCACTGGAATGGAGGGAAAAAACGTCCGACAGTTGTCCGGTTTTCCAGCTCCAAGACTTCTTGAGGAAGAATTGAAGTGGACGGATATGAAGTCTTCCTAGAGGGAAGAATTGTTCCAGCGAGGAAAGCGTCCCCAGAAGGCTCAACCATTCTCTCGCTGACGTTTGTTGCTTCTCTAAGAAGAGAGAGATTATCCGCAAACCTTTTGCGGTTCTCTCTTGCGAAGGAAAAACTCGAAAACCCCGAGAATCCATCCGAACTCCCCAGATAGACTAGGTCTTGTCTGGGGGTCAGCTGAGACTTTCTCGAGGTTCACAAGCAATCCCAACGCCTTGGTCAAATCCAGAGTTAACTTTAGGTCCTCCAAACACTGTCTCTCCGATCTGGCCCTGATGAGCCAGTCGTCTAGGTACATAGAGACATTCACTCCTTTGAGATGAAGAAATCTCGCCACATTCCTCATCAGGCTTGTGAAGACCTGAGGAGCTGTGGACAGGCCGAAACACAAGGCTCTGAACTGAAAGATCCTTCCCCCCGTCATGAAACGGAGGTACTTCTTCGACGAAGGGTGGATCGGGACGTGAAAGTAGGCGTCCTGGAGATCTAGAGACACCATCCAATCTCCTTGTCGTAATGACGCTAAGGACTGAAGCAGAAGTCTCCATGGAGAACTTCTCCTTCTGAACAAATTTGTTCAGAGAGCTGACGTCTAGTACTGGTCTCCAGCCTCCCGAGGCTTTCGCCACTAGAAAAAGGCGATTGTAAAACCCCGGGGAGTTTTGATCCAGTACTAGTTCTATTGCACTCTTGTCCCACATTTGTTCCACCATCGATTGAAGAGTATCCCTCAGCACAGGGTCCTTGTACTTGGCTGATAGTTCCCTTGGTATTGACGTTAAGGGAGGAGTATTCAGGAAAGGGATACGATATCCCTTCCTTATGATATTCAATGAAGACGCGTCTGCGTCTATCATTGTCCAGGCCTCCACGAATCCAGGAGCCTGGCACCTACTGGTGCTTGGAGGAGAAATGTTTCATTTTTCCCTTTTTTAAAGGGACGAAAGGCGGGACCTACCTCTCTTCTCTGGAGCCTTCCTTCTTGCGGGAGGTCTGGAGATCGGACCACCTCGAAAGGGCTGCGTAGAAGTGCTAGGTCCTTTCTTGTCAGATACTAAAGCAGGTTTCTTCTTCCTAGCCGACTGCGTCAGAAGATCCTGCGTCGCCTTCTCAGTTAAAGAGTGAGCCACGTCCTTCACTAACTGAGAAGGGAACAAATAGTCAGACAGAGGTGCATACAGTAGAGCTGCCCTTCTGAGCATGCGAGACTGCCTTTGTTAAGAAGGCGCCATACACCGTCCTTTTCTTCAAAAGACCTGCTCCAAATAATGAAGATACTTCAAAAAGATCCATCCTGTACCGCTTTGTCGATGCAAGACAAAATGCATAAACATGGCTTTCAGGTTCGATTACCACTGAATCATGAGCTTTCTTGGACATCACCCCAAAGGGACCAATCTAAGAAGTTGAAGACTTCCAATACATGGAAGAGTCCCTTGAGGAGATGATCCAGTTCTGAAATACTCCATGTAATACGAGCAGAATTGAGACTTGGACGCCTTGAAGCGTCAAACTAACGTCGAAAAATCTGCCTCTGTTGTAGAAGGGAGAGCGATACCCATATTCTCCCCACCGTCTTGTACCATATGCCTCTTTTCCCAGCTAACCTTGCTGGAGGCATGCAAAATACTGTCCTGACTAAGTCTTTCTTCGACTTCATCCAGGAGTCTAAGGCGTGTAAAGCCCGCTTCATCGAGATGGTGGGCTTCATCTTCAGAAAAGACGAGGGCTTCTTCGCCTTCGCACTCGAAAAGAGCGAGCGCGGAGAAGGAGGAGGCAGCGGAGTCAACTCGTCTCCGTATTCCTCCAGAAGCAGGGTAGTCAACACCTTATAGTTGGACAAGCCCTCTCTTCCATGATCGTCATCCTCCGAGTTTCCTCCAACTCGGGATATATCTGAGTTTCCGTTCTCCTTTCTGAACTTTCCTCTTCTGGAGGAGACAAACTCCTGATAGGAGAGGGGCTAAGGGAATGAAAGTCTTTCCTTTTTTCCCCGTTTTGATCGACTTGGAAGGCGTCACAACCATGCAGGCTTCTCTTGCACTTTAGAAGACTTCTTGTATGACGCTTCCCGCTCTCCGAGCGTCATGTATGACGTCCTCTTTGTTGACGTCTTGATGACGCTTTTCGCGTCTGGAAGACGCTCCGCTCTCTAAGGGCGTCCTACTCGGCGTCACAATCTTGACGGAGCGTCACGGTTGTTTTTTTTCCGCTTGAAATGACGCTTCACTTCTAAAAGACGTCTTTCGTTTCTCTTGTCTTACAACACTCTCTTCAGCCCCCGTTCTAGTTTCTCGAACTCGAAGCTCCTGCCAGACGTTTAACAGTTTCACATCGTCTGACGCTTCTCTTTCGAGCAGGTGAGAGAGGACGAGACTTCTTAATGGAAGCGTCACGTCCTTCCGACGGGGCGCTAAAACTCCCACAAGAGATGACAGTTGTTCCTGAACCGCCATAATGATCTTTCTTGACGCTTCTCCCACGTCTAGTGGCATGACGCCTTTCTCCGTCATCACTCGGGGAAGAAGCAAGATGGGGTACTTCCTCATAAGCGTCAGGTGACGCTGACGCCATCTTTCACTTTCTTAATAGCAGAACGGGCGTCATCCGAGAAGCGCTCTGGGCTCGAATCAATGTCTTGCTTCATATGACGCTTCAGCGGTCTCGATAAGCTCGACTCCTTCCACCCTCGTTTAGGTGAGGGAGAGGGAGAGGACGAGAAACACTCGCGAAGGACGCTTTTCCTATAGCGCCCTTGAGCTGGCTGCCATGAAGCAGAGCTAGCTGAAGGGACGTCTGACCGTTGGGGATTCCCCACGACCTCCTTAAGGCTTTCGACTTTGCCTTCTCCTCTGGGCATGGGAGCTTGGAAGAGGTCTAGGCCTGGGAGCGCCGCAGGGACGATCAAAACGCCCCCTCCCCCCCACAACACTGATAGAACTCACTTCACTAAAATGTTCACTATCACTAGCCTTACCTTTCGAGTCAGCCATCTTGGACTTCATGTCTCTAATAGTCGCTTTCAGATTGGCGATTTCCGATGCCGAATCCGAAAACACACTCTGAGAATGAGATCTATAGGGAGAATCTACATCAGTAGGGTTAGAATTATCCGTGAAAGGCTCAATAGGCCTTGAACACACACCTTTCAGTCGTCTAACTCTATCCCTCTCTAACTTCTTCAAATAAGAAGTTAAAGTCTTCCACTCTCTGCATTCAAACCCTCGCATTCCTTACAAGTGTTAATAGCAGAACACTGAACCCCCCTACATTTACGGCATACAGTGTGAGGATCAACCGAAGCTTTCGGTATCCTCACCCTGCAGCCTACATTCACACACCTTCTCACACTCACATTAGAATCAGACATACTGAGAAAAATCCAAAAGAGTTATTCCAAAAACAGTCCACAGTAGCGAATGCCAAAACACGATCCAAATACGTCACCAAAAAGCCGAAAAACGTTGATCAAAGGTTGAAAAATGAATCTAAGTCAGGAGGTAATAACAACAATGGTTGAGACCACCACCGGCGACAGAGAAAATATGATAGAAAACGGGGATGGTTCCTAGTCCTGCCGCCCAGGGCAGGCAGGTAGATCACCTGACCTACCTGTAGCGAGTGGCGCGAAATTTGAATTTCTGTCGGGGACGACGGAGTCTTAGCTATGTATATATCTGACAGGTAAGTTGATTGTATGAAAACGCAATTGTAAGCTAAAACTCTTACATTCTAGTAATACTCAATCATTTACCTTAATTTTACAACAAATTGGAAGTCTCTAGCACAATATTTCGATTTATGGTGAATTTATGAAAAAAACATTTTCCTTACGTCCGCGCGGTAACTCTTCCAAAAAAAAAAAAAATCAGAAATTATTTCGTCCGATTGTCATAATGTTTGCACCATTTTAAATTAACCGTTACATAAAGTTTTATATATGAAAATGTGTGCAATTTCATGTAGAATACAACAAAAGACAACCCTTGGTTGTAGTTTTTATCAGCTTTGAAATATTTTCATATAAATAACGATAAGTGCCAAAATTTCAAACTTCGGTCAACTTTGTCTCGACCGAGATGGTCAAAAAAAGCAATTGTAAGCTAAAACTATTACATTCTAGTAATATTCAATCATTTACCTTTATTTTGCAACAAATTAGAACAAATTAGAAGTCTCTAGCACAATATTTCGATTTATGGTGAATTTATGGAAAAAACTTTTTCCTTACGTCCACGCTGTAACTCTTCCGAAAAAAAGCATAAATTTTTTCGTCCAATTGTCGTAATGTTTGCACCATTTTAAATTAGCCGTTACATAAAGTTTTACATATGAAAATGTGCGCAATTTCATGTAGAATAAAAAAAAAATCAACCCATGGTTGCAGCTTTTATCAGTTTTGAAATATTTTCATATAAATAACGATAAATAGAAAAAATTTGACCTTCGGTCAACTTTAACTTGACCGAAATGGTTGAAAACTGCAATTGTAAGCTAAAACACTTACAGTCTAGTAATATTCAATCAATTACCTTCACTTTGCAACAAATGGGAAGTCTCTAGCACAATATTTTGGTTTATGGTGAATTTTTTATCATTTTACAATTTGTTACATACCAAAATCATCGCAATTTAGTGTAAAATACAACGGAAAAATAATTAACTTATTAGCTTTAACCTTTTTGCTCACAGTGCGATTATTATACAATTATATATGAAAATTTTTTTTTGTGCTGTCATATATTCCAATATTTATATATGATAATGATATTTTTTTCATTTCTGATAGTTGCATACTAAACTTCAGGCAATGACAAAAAAAGGAGCCAAAAATGAACTCTTAATCTTGAAAATTAAGCGTGCTGTGATTTTTTGAATAAAATTTTTTTTCTGCTTTGGCACTCACTCGCAAACGCCACCGGCATACGGGAGACATTTTCAGAAATACCGGCTTGGCGTTTAAGGGTTAACTGGTCTAGCATTCCGAAAGAGGGTGTGCGGCAGCCATAGACATGGAATTTCTATTCTAAAATTAATATTAATAATACTTACCTGTATAATTTATCTAGCCCCAAATCCCCAAAAACCACACCAAAATTTACCACATTGGCAACCCTGTTACCTCCTATTCTGTCCGCCAGTTGGCAACACTGTCGTTGACAGATACGAAAACCTTCCCTCAAATCAGTTGTGATAGGCAGATCGTGGGGTAGGATGGGTGGGACTAGATAAATTATACAGGTAAGTATTATTAATATTAATTTTAGAATAAAAATTCCATATTAATAAACATTACCTTAATATAATTTATCTAGCCCGATTAACCACATTGAAAAGGAGGAGGGAATCTGAATACAATTTCCCCTTCGGACAGAATAGGAGAAAACAAACAAAAAAAGAAATATATAATCATAGGCAGTCAAAACTCAACCCAAGGTCAAAGATACTAACAACTCAAAGTCTCCTACCATAATTGCCACCAAACTGCGTAGCACAGGACAAGGAGTAAGTGCAATAGTCAGTCCTTCTGTACTAAAGTCAGGTGACCGACCAGGTGACCAGTCAGACGAATTGCGGACAGCAAGGCTGCACCCTGAAGACTATCAAGCACTATTCTTTCCCTAAAGGATGAGTGTCTGGGACTGTCTGGGCAATTCAAAGCTAAGCAAAACCTTGGGGGTGTATCAACGCAACCCGAAGTCAGCAACGAATCGGCTCATGACACTCCTAACTCGAGCTTTCTGGTGCCAAGAGAAAGGAGCGCGGAGCAAAAAGGCGATTCGTCCCGAAGGACGAATGCCCTGACAGTCCAACCTGGTCTCATGTTACATGATCACGGCGGGGGTGTATCAACGCAACCGACTTCGTCAACAAGAAACTCAGGGCTACTAAATGTCGCCTGATCTCACACGAGTGTCTGACTTCGAGAAGACAGGCGAGACAAAAAGTTAGATGGTGAGCGAGTCACCAGATGACAGCAGACGATCCATCGACTAATTCCCTGTCCAGGACAGTGGAAGAAGCAGGAGTCGTCAGGACAAGCGAACCAGTGGCTAGTCCTAGGTCAGCATCGACTCTGGGAGAGCGTAGTCGCCAGTGCCGACAAACCCAGTGGCTGGAACCATTTCACACTGAAAATGGAAGCAGCATGAGTTGCCAAGCAGCAGTCCTTGTCATCAAAAACACCTAAATACCAAACTGCCTAATTCCCATTATAACTACGTCAAAAAACTGCCATGGGTTATAATACAAAACAAAAAATATATACACAAAACAAAAATTAATGAATAATATACAGGTAGCAACCAAACGTAAAACAGGGAAGACTACCTAATTCTCCTGTCTGACGACCTATCCTGCCATCACCAACGGCCCAAAGAACGAAGGTCGCCTAGAACTAGAGAAATATCCCTCAAGTAAAAAGAGGCAAAAACAGAATTAGAACGCCAAGTCGCCGCCTCAAGCACCTTGGCGACTGAGAACGTTCTTCCAGAAAAGCTACTGAATGTAGCAACTGCTCTAATACTGTGTGCTCTCGGCGTCTGGTCTTCCCCAGCAGCCGAACCACCAGTTTTAATGATCAGATCTCTGAGAAAAAGGATACACCATTCTTTGAAATAGGTCTCTTGACATTTCGGGGTGAAACAAACAGATGACGGGGACGACCCTGAATGTCCTTCGTGCGGCGTAAATAACATGAGAGCGCCCTAACAGGGCAAAGAACTAATTCCTCATTTAAATTACCAACGAAGTCGACCAGCGACTTCAGTACGAAAGACCTGGGAATGGGATTATCAGACGATTCAGTCTTTGCGACAAATTCAGGAAGGTATGACAAAATCATGTCTTGTCCAGATCTGGCAACCAGAAAAGAGAGTGCTTGCAGTTCACCCACCCTCTTGGCTGTAGCCAGTGAGACAAGGAAGAGTGTCTTAGAAGAGAGGTCCCTAAATTTGGCAGAATTCAGAGGCTCAAACGGAGGGAACCTTAAGGCTTGAAGGACTTTGTTAACGTCCCATGTCGGAGGCGAACACTGCGGCCTGGGTCGAGATAGGGAAAAAGATCGAAGTAAATCTCTAATGACATAAGATGAAGAGATCTCAGGAAGCCTTACCTTAAAAACATAGGAAAGCATAGACCTATAACCCTTAATGCACAAAGGTGACAGGGCCCTGTCATGATGTAAATGAACTAAAAACTCCGCTACTTTCGGTAAGGAAGGTCTAGAAATTGAATGTCCTTGAGACTTACACCAACGTCTGTAAACCAACCATTTAGCCTGAATTAATTTACTCGGTTGGTTATTGCCCGCCTGGCAAGAGCCAACTGTCGCCGGCCCATCTGGAGGAGAACCCTTCGTGCTTGGAGAACCTCCTGACAGTCTCCAGGCATGAAGATGAAGCATGTGGAGCCTCTGATGGACCGATGAAAATGGGGGGGTTTGTTTGAGAAGATCTGGTCTCTCTGGCAGGCGAATGGGGGGTTCCACCAGTGCTTCCAGAAGGTCGGGAAACCACTCCTTCTGTGGCCAGAAGGGGGCGATCAAGGTGAGATCCAGACGCTTGGTTGCCCTCACTTTGTTGAGGACTGACCTCACCAGAGAGAACGGAGGAAAAGCATAGGCTTGAAGTCCCTCCCAGTCCTGCAAAAGAGAGTCTGTCCCGGCACTCTGAGGAGTCTGGTAAGGGGCGAAGAATATCTGGCACCGAAAAATTCAGTGGGGTGGCAAACAGATCGACTGTGACAGGCCATTTCTTCCTGAGGCTGTCGAAGACTTCCTGGCAAAATGTCCACTCCGACCCTTGAACTTCGTTCGGTCTCGACAAGGCGTCTGCTAAGACGTTGTGATGGCCCAGGATAAACTGAGGGACCAACGTAATCCCCCTGTCTTCTGCCCAACACAGGATTGATCGGGCTTCTTGAGTGAGAAGATCCGACTGTGTGCCGCCTTGGTTTCTCAAGTACGAGACTGCTGTGGTGTTGTCGACAAAGATTGCGACAACCGACTCCAACAGTTGTTCCTGAAATGAAAGAAGGCCTAGGTACACTGCCCTCAGTTCCCTCCAATTTATTGACATGCTCTCTCCTCCTCTAACCAAAGGCCCGAAGCGGCTTCGGAGCCCAGGTGTGCGCCCCAACCTTGATCCGAGGCGTCTGACCAAAACATTAGGTCCGGAGGAACCGAAAGAAGAGATGTCCCTGACTTGAGGCGGTGAACTTGCATCCACCAACGGAGATCCTTCCGACACTGTGGAGAAGAGGCGACTATCGTGTCCTCGGACACGAAATCCCATGACTGGCGAAGTGTCGACTGAAGGGACCTCATTCTGAGACGACCTCCGGGAACCAGTTGGATGAGGGATGACAAATGGCCCAGGAGAGACCTCCAAGAGAAACTGGCTGCGTTACGGAGGACAAAAATTCTTCGATCAGACTCAGAAGCTTGTCTATCCGTTTCTGAGCGGGAGAAGCCCTCAAAATCTGGGAATTCAAAACAATCCCCAGATAAGTCATGATCTGGCAAGGGATTAGATTGGACTTGTCGAAGTTGACACGAATGCCCAACTCGACACAAAGAGACAGAACTATCTCCCTCGACCGGAGACATTTCTCTAGAGATTCGGCCTGGACTAGCCAATCGTCCAGATACCGAAGCATCCTTACGTTTAACTGATGCAGAATAGCTGAAACAGGAGCCATCACCCGAGAAAAGACCTGTGGAGCAGTGGTGAGGCCGAAACAAAGGGTCTTGAACTGGAAAACTCAGTCCCGATCCGTGAAAAACCGAAGGTAAGGTCTGCTTCTTGGATGGATGGGGATTTGCAGATAAGCATCCTGCAGATCAATGGAAATCATCCAGTCCCCCCTCCTGACGGATGAAAGAACAGTCTGGACCGTCTCCATCCTGAACTTGGACTTTAGAATGAACTTGTTCAAAACCGAAAGATCTATGATGGGGCGCCAGGCACCCGAGGCCTTTAGAACTACAAACATCCGAGAGTAAAACCCGGGAGAAGGAGGAGCTCGCTCTATGGCATCCTTCTCCAAGAGGGCCGAAAGCTCCTCTCCAAGGCTTGACCCCTGATTGAGTGAGGGGAATAACTGCTGAACTCGAGAGGACGATTGGAAAGTGGAGGTCTGGAAACAAAAGGGATCTCGTAACCTTCCTTCAGGACCTCCACCACCCAAGCATCCACCGCTCTCCCTGCCAAGCTGACCAATGGCGGGAGAGAGACAAGCTCCTACTGCGGTCTCCAGGCGAGGTGATGACTCCTACTTCCGAAAATTCTTACGCAGAGACAAGGAAGAAGAAGAAGAAGAAGAAGAAGAAGGTCCTCCTGGAGGTTGAGCTCTTTCTCTGCCCTTAGAGCCACGCCAAGAACCTCTCCCGCGTTTCAAAGGGTGAGCACCAGAGGATGAAGAAGAGGCACCAGCAACCTGAGATGTACTCTGGAAAAAAGAGCCAGAAGGAGGTTGTTGGGCTGGAGCAGAAGGTACAGATCTGGTCCTAAACTTACGCTTACTCCTTGAAGGAACGGGAGGAAGACCAGAGGAAAAAGCTCTTGATAAGGCCCAGTGAGCTTGGGAAGAGGCATCACCTTGATGTTCCTTCAAAACCTCAGAAAGCACAGAAATATCGAAAAGGAAATCGCCAAAAGGAGAAGAGGACAACAGACGGGTTCTCTGAATCTCCGATACAGAGGAGGGTAACTGCGACAAATACAGGTTACGCCTTAGAGAAACAAGAAAGGCCTGCATTGAAGCAGCAAGCTCGTTCTGATGTACAGAAGCGATTGAAATGGATGAGCAGAATTTCTCAAAAAGAGGAGCATCAGAAGGAACAAACCCGGAGTCCTTGATATACATTAAAAGCCCTCCGAGGACCCACATATTGAAGGATTGAGCTTCTTGTAAGGAGCTCATAACAGCCTCCATAGCAATAAAATCTTCAATTGAGACAGAGACTGAAGCCTTAGAAGGCAAGGGTTGACTTGAAAGTCGGACAAAATCAGGATTTGGCTTGGGGGGTCGAGAGAATGAAGAATCATCCGCCACCTGGTAAACTCCTCTCCGGTGTCGTAGAAGAGAAGAGAGCTTCCTCTTCCCTTCCCCGATCACCTTCGAAAGTTTAGCGGCAACGTCCGCCCTCACTCTCGCGAACCTCTGGGCAAAGGGAAAACGTAAAAATTCCCGTGACCGGGAAGGACCGTCAAGAAAAATCCTTCTGTAATACAACGAGGCGGAGGCTGCTTCTGCTCTTTAGGCCTCGCCTGAGGAAGAAAACTCAAAATTAAATAAAGTTTCTTGAATTCTACATCATGACATCCATTCGAGGAAACATCAATATCACACGAATCCGCGTCATCATCATCATCATCGTCAGATCCTAACTTAGAAACTTCCTCTGAAGTAAAATCCTGACGACTAGCTATCTTAGGTCTGACACTAATATCCCTCCCCCCTTCTCCTAAATAAGCGCCCTTTGGCACTGTTACGGGACTAACAGGGGACATGTTGGGTAAAGATTCGTTAGGCACCTGCCCGGACCGGATCCCCCCTAGGCCTTCGCCACGACGGGGTTCACAAGCCGGGGTATCTGTCGCACCGTTACCCATGGTGCTGTCGACGGGTACCTGACGAGGAGCTGAAAATGAATCTAAAAGTGTGTTAGACATTCTAGTAAAGGCTTCTTGAAAATTCTCTGACAGATTGTTAAACTTAGCAGAAATATCTCTATCTAGACTAAGCTGTAATTTCTTAAAATTCTGTTTCCAGGTGGTTTCCATTGCCAAAATCTTCGAATCTACATCAGAAATAACTTCACTAATTACCGGTTGTACAGGGGGCAAAGCATCAATTAATTCGGAATCGGAGTCGTACGATACCGAAACCGAAGAGCCAGAATCATGAGCGCCCAAGTCAAAGAATTCGTTAGATACAGTTCTAGCAATAGATTTCTTTTTCTCCTTAACCGATCTTTTACGCTGCAAGATTGTTTGGCGTTTCATATAAGCAGTCATATCCTCGTCAGACCAGGGCTTACATACGTCACAACGAGAAGTCAAGTCACAAACCTGTCCATGACAAGAGCTACAAATGTCATGGGGTTCATACTCCCTGCTACTCATCCTTGTCCCACAAACCGGGCAGTTCCTGATATTGCTGGCAGAAGGAAGCATCGTAATTTCTTGGTAATCCATTGTAGAATTGGACAGGTCAGTATTTCCGGATCGCGCAAAAGTTCGTAATTTAAGATAAGAACCACAACAGAAATCAAAGTTAATTCACTATTTCGTGATGTAATGCGTGAGTGGTAATTCATATAAAGTCTCATTTAACAAATAATGAAAGCTTTAAAGGCACAAAAATGTTTAAGGGAATTTATAAAGAGCGGCCGTGATGTAAACAACACGGGCGCTCGTTAACAACTGATTTGAGGGAAGGTTTTCGTATCTGTCAACGACAGTGTTGCCAACTGGCGGACAGAATAGGAGGTAACAGGGTTGCCAATGTGGTAAATTTTGGTGCGGTTTTTGGGGATTTAGGGCTAGATAAATTATATTAAGGTAATGTTTATTAATTTTAAAATTGCTTAGCATCGGCAGCCTGCCGCTAACCGAGGGCCGCCTGTACCATGGTAAATCGGGCTCAGATTCGGACCGACATCGGCATGATTGAGTGATACCTATCCGGCTGCTGATGCTTACATATAATTATGGAGTAAAAACATAAAGAATATGCATTTTTTCCGTGAATCTTTTAAAAATTATACATTACTTTATCCTATTACGTATATTGTATGTATATTCTCATATTACGTTTTGTATCATAAAATACAACAAAGCAGTCAATGTTTAGGTTTGGAAATCAGCTGATGGCAAATAAGAGTTTGTTTCGTATTATTTAACTTCATTTGGAGCTAATTGTTTTGCTTCTAGTTAGCATAGAAGAATATCTAGATACTTTACATATACGAGACAAGGTCATCTTTTCATTATAAGACGTGTTAATTTTATGTTGAAATATGAATTTAATACATCTCGTTAGGAACTAAATTATTTTTTTCGTTAACAGATTGCTTTGTGTGCATGTTTATTGTGTAAGTAAAATTACGTAATTCAGTTTGCTATTTTCACTTGATTTCTTCGTAGTATGGGCTTTACTGTTACATTACTTATCTTTTATCGGCGTGAAAACAACAGTAAACTGTATTCTTTCAAGACCTGAAGTTATGATTATAATTATTCTCTCTCAACTTTATCTATGGTTGTTTGATTGGATAAGTTTACAGTAGTTTTATCTTTGTTATCAATGCACAATAACAATCATTAGCAGCTCGAAAAGTGTTCTCAGCTTCAGCTAAAACTTTGTTTAAATTTAACGGTATGTTTCCTTGCTGATCTTTGATCTACAGCAAACAAAGTGTTTGGGTTTTGTGTGTTCTGCATTTTGGTAAAAAGTAACGTATACGGGAAAGTATGGCTTTGGGAAAATTTGTCAGCCGGTGTGATTAAAGTAGCTGTGGGGAGCTTGCTTGCTTTCTTTGCTTTGCTTGTGATCCCTCCACAAAGTGAAATTTTCCATTATCTCACAACTTACACAAACCTAGCAGATCACACCCACACTGAGGTTACCCAGAGAAAGAAAAAAAATGAAAGCTATGAAGATAAATGGGCAAACTATATATACCGGCTTTAAAGAGATCAAGAGTAATCACGTGACCAGGTACAGATGCAAAAAGGGAAAGAGCTAGCACTATTAACTTCTGTTACTGGATTATAATTTTGAAAGCAGTCAGCTGCAGGAGATGATCCCTGCTTGCAGTGAAAGACCTCTTCGTATTGCTATCAAATTACGGTTAGAAGTGAGGTTGTCGGGGACGATCAGAAAGCTCCTGTGCACTATCGCATGCCTTCATGGTGCACTGCATCGAGAGTTTTTAATGCAGATTCTGAGGCGGATGAATATATTGGACAGCAGTAATCTATTATGGATAAGACTGTTGCCTTATATATATATCATTAATAAAATGTCTCGGCTCTCCAATTAGTGTGTGATAAGTTTTTCATTATGCCAAGGGCTTTGATGCCCTAGGCTTGTATTTGATGTGCTCTTTCCAATTTAAATGTTGATCAAATATCACTCCTAGATATTTGATTTTTGTACAAATTGTATTTCAGTGGCATAAAGGTGAAGTTTGATTGTTTGGTTCTTCAGCCATCTTTTGTCTTTGTAGATGATGATTGTTTTTGTTTTATCAGTTGAAAATTTAAATCCAACTGAATTTGTCCAACTACATATATTTGAAATGGCAGTATTGAGAACTCTCTGAGCATGTCTCAAATTGCTACTTGTATAGTAAATAACAAAGTCATCAACATATAAACTGTTTTTTTTTTTTACAATACAGTACTTGGTAAATTTATAGTAATGTCATTAATTGCTAAAGCAAACAATGTACAGCTCAAGACACTACCTTGAGGGATTCCTTCTTCCAGTTTATAGGTTAGTGCATAGGAATTTTCTACTCTTACTTGAAAAGCTCTGTTTGTTAAAAAGTTCTAAATAAATATTGGTAAGTGGCCTCTTAGTCCCTTGGAGTGGAGTTTTTGCATGATGTTGTTTGCATGTTGTGTCGTATGCTTTTTCTTTATCAAAAAATATACCAGCTACTGTTAATTTTTTTTGTTCAAAGTCTTTTTGATATGATCTTCTAAATGTATTAAGGGATCTAGGGTTGAACTGCCAGCTATTGAACCTGATTGTGTTGGTGTTAAAATGGATTCTTTGGTTATTACATTCATTAATCATGCATTAATCATTTTTTTCTAAGATTTTGCAAAGGCAGCTTGTTAGGGATATCGGTCTATAATTAGATGGATTACTTGTATCTTTTCCTGTTTATTTATTGGAATTATTATGGCATGCTTCCATTTATCAGGAAAGACATGTTTTAGCCAGATACAATTATAAAATTTTAATAAAAATTATTTAGCTATAGGAGCTAATTTTTCTATCATTTCAAATGATAGTTTATCATATCCTGGTGCGGAGGGATGACATGAGTTGATGGCATTATCTAGTTCATACATGTTGAAAATATAATTATATTCTAGGTCTTCAAGAGTTTCAAAATTGAGTATATTATATTTTCTTTTTGTTTTCTGATATTTTGAAAATGTATATCTAGGCTAGAGTAAGCACTGATGTTTTCAAAATGCTTTCCAATTATATTTGATATCTCATAAGTATCATGGTATATTTTTCCGTTAAAATTTATTGCACTTATTGGAGGTGTTATATGTTTTCCATTGATTTTCCTTATCTTTTGCCAGATATCCCTTGTGGATATTTTTGAAGATATGTTTGAGACATTCTTTCCATGATGCGATTTTTTCAGCTATTACTGTTTTTCTAAATGTGGCTGTATATTTGTTATATAGTGGTTTAGGGAGGTTAATTGTTGTTTTTTATAACTATTTTGTTTAATGCTTATATTATAGGGCATTTTGCTGAGTGATTTAAGGTGAGTTTTGAGTCTGTTAAGATTGCGACCCAATATATCTTTTATTTTACTTAAGGTTGTTAAGGTTGGATTCCACCATGGGACAGGGGATTTTGTGGAATGTGATTTGGTTTTTGGAGTATTTATTATGAAGTTTGAGAAGGATTCACATGTAGTGTTATGATCTTTGTTATGTGGAAATGATGGTATGTTTTGAGTGTATAGAAAATAGTAGTTATCCCAATTAGCTTTTTGGATATTATATCTTGTAGGTGGCAATATTTTGATATTATACTTAAGTAGTTCAGAATGATTGGGAAATGGTCATTTGTGTATGAATCATCTAGGACATTCTATTTAATTTTCTCGGCTACATCATTTTAACATAATGAAATGTAAATTGAGGAAAAGGTTAGGTGTGTATTTGAAAAATATGTTGGAACTTCACTTTCATTGAGACAACACAGGTTGTGTTTCATTATAATTTTTTCTATGTTGATTCTGGATATGTCAGTGGGGTTATTAGTATCCCATAATGGATTATGTGCATTAAAATCTCCTACTATAAGTAGGGGTTCGTGTATACTTTTGCTAATAAGTTCAGAAAAATCACTAAAATTTGCATTGAAATTTGGTTGGTTATATAAATTACAAATATTGATTTTACTTTTGTCAGGCATATACAGTTTAATAGCTGTTATTTGATATGGCATAGATGGTATGTTGAAAGGTTCATATGTTATGCTAGTATGAACGTATACAGCTGTGCCTAATTTTCCTCCATCAGTTGGTGAATAACAGGCAATTTTATAGTGTTGGATATTTGTAGGGTTACTTCCTATATATTGTAGACATATGCACATTGGGTTGTGGTCTCGTATGATTCTTTGTAATTTACCCAGACATAGTCGGGTTGAGGCCATTTATATTCCATTGAATAATTTTATATTCCATTATTAGGAGGAATTGGTGTTAAATTCTGTAAATTGATTGCCGATTTTACTTTGCCTCGTAGTTTATATGCATTTGAATTTATTTGTGGTTTTTTAATTGTTGTATTTGTATGTTGGTTATTAGATTCAGCAGTTCTTTGTTTTTCATAATTGAAAATTAATAAGTATTTTTGATTTTATAATTTCCTTTTTGTATTTTAAGGATTTAGAGCATAATTCGTTCTCATGTTGGTGTGTTAAAGGGCATTTCCTTAATTTAATAAAATTGTCTATACAATTTTGTACTGTGTCCTCTGTCTCGGTTGTTAGTTGGTTATATGTACCTATGAAGCACTCATTAGATCCACAAGAAGAAGCATGTTTGGTGATGTTAATTATTGGTTCAGAAGTATTTGATCTAGCTTTAGAAATTCCTGGTTTTGTAATTCTATTGGTCCTTTTCTGTAGTGATAAGGACTGTTGTTTTGAGGGGTTATTTGTTTTGTTGTTGTTAATGGAATATTTGGGTCTTGTGGATGGTTGGGGGGTGATAGTTATATTTCGGTTTTGTTTAGTGGTATGATTTTCATTAGCATTATTTGATGGGAATTGTAGAGAGTGATTAACTGTTTCTTTACTGTCCAGATGGATGTTTGATTGAGATTGAGGGTAATTGTGTATTTCCACTTGTGATGAGGTTAGCATAATACTTTTTTAAAATGTTCTCCTGGTGTAGTTGGTTTCTTTGGATTGATTGTAATTTTCAATATTCACTTTTTTTCCCTTAGGTGGGGTCATTCTTTTTGTCAGTTCGATTATTATTATTAATTAACTCCTCTTCCATTGGAAGTTCTTTTCCATGGATCACTGAATCATCCATGTTAGTGGTGGTATTGATTGGTGTAATATCACTTTTATTTTGGGTTTCAGTATTATTGGAATGAAATTTAGTTTCTATGTTTATATTATCTTGTTTGTTATTGTGCTGCTTGATGTCTTGATTTTTACTTACATTTGAAAAGGTGGGGCTTTTGAATGGATTATTAACTCCTTACTTTTAGCTTGAGTCTGGCTTCCATGACTGACATTCCTGTCCTATTTATTAACAACTGAAGTTCTGTGTTATATAGACAAATTGAGCATTCTTTAGATTTCGTGTGATGGGCTAGTCCACAATTAATACATTTTGGGTGATTACAGTTCCAATTAGTGGTATGGTTATCTGATGCGCAGACTGCACATATTGCCTTATTACAGCATTTTTTGTATGTGTCCATACCTTGAGCACTGTTTACATTTTAGTGGTTTTGGAACGAAAGGACGAACTTCTCTATTTTGTCCAAGAATTTTTATTTTAAATGGTAGGTCTTGGCCTGTAAATTTTATTTTGGCAATGTTGATATTTTTATTCTTGTCTTTCCTACTTGAAATCGAGTATATTTCTAGATCATGAATATTGTTCTAGTATCTCAATTTTGAGGAGTCTAGCAGTAGTTGTTTTGAAGGAAGCTCCTGCTCGCTATTGAGTAGGATGACTGTCCCCTGAACATAATTCAATGTTTCATGGCTTGTAATTGTTACTTTTATATTATTTATTTCTGTTATACTTAAAAAGGCAGTGGACTGCTTTTTATTGGTTACTTGGATAAGCCATTCATTGTCCTTGATGTGTCTACATTCCATGTCCTGTGTTGGATATATGTTAAGTAATTTGTTTTCTAGTATTGCTGCTGAGATTTTGTTGTCAGCTTTGAGGACTAGAAATCTTGACCAATTATCTGGTCCAAAGAGGTCATCAAAATGTACCAATGTGGGATTAAGTCGGTAATTTTTGTTTCTTTTTGGTCCTTGTTTTATGTATGTTGCTTGTCTGTTATGATTTTTATATTTTTCTGTATTGTTGGGAGGATTATTTCTCTCTAATTCAGAATTATTGTTCATCATGTATGATTCCATTATTACGATATTGGAGTTTACCAATTTATTTTTGTTTGTTTCTTTTTTATTAATGCACCCTAATTGGTTTTCTGGCTCTGCTACTTCACTTGGAACAGGGTGTTCCTTTGTATCATTTATAGTACTTTCACTACTTGAGGCAGTACCAAGGAAATTCGGGAGTGACGTGCCAATAGTCATCAACTGTGCAGGAGTTTTTCCATCATGGGGCCCAGGGGTACTCAAATAATTTAGTTCAGTATTCACAAATTTGAGATAAAAAAAAATTCTTTGAAAAGATATTGGTCCTTCGCGCAGTTAAATCTTCCGCCAATGGCACAAGTGAGAATGGACTCCCAAATGTCTGCATCCCTACCCTACCCTAAAAAGGGGATGGCATAACATGATTAGTATGGCCCAAGTGTAAGCAGAACCTGCTTGCTAGGACTAAGAGTATTATGATAATACAATTATCCCCATCCTAATCACATTATGGGCAAACTGGATAGAATGCCGGGAGTTCTATTCCTAGAACCAGGGCCCCTAGAATCTGTGGTCCAGCTCCACAGAATAGTTCCATCTGAAAAGCAGGTCCAAACATTGTCGGGTAGATGATGGATCTACCACAGTTCTCACTATTTAGCTTCGGATTTAACTCCACGTTAAACCATGCCATATGTTTTCTCATTTATTTGCTTTCGAAAATTTTGGCAAAAATGGAAAAGTCCACAGAAGTTAACTCGAAAATATATAATGTTATACATATAGGACTCTTGGGTTCAAACCTAGGAAGAAATTCCTAAGGTTCGAGAGCCCCTCATCACGTCAAGGTGGTCCCAAAACGAGGGGGCTATTAAGTTGGGAGTGTCTAGGGTTAGCAGAGATGCACGAAAAGGCTATGTAATAGTAATCAGTTAAAATATAACATTTTCACTATTTTACCCATAATAAACTTTACATATAACTTTGCTTCAGGATCCCTGGATTAAATACCATGTGAAGTACCCATACAAGTTGACCTAATAAATGGTACCTACTTACCTCAAGCTGGGTCATTTTGTGTACAACCAACTCAACTTCATCTCTATATTTAATGGGAATTTCAGAACCATTGACATCAGAAGCTGGGTTTGTTTCATACTGGTAGGACACAGCTGCTTCAGTATCCTCTGCATGGGCAACCATCAACTGCAACAAATCTGCCAATGAGATGCGTCTAAAGACTTCATCATTTCTAACCTGAAAAGAAGTACAATACTTCATTAATTTGCTTTTCAGTGTATAATTCTATTGTGTTACTCAGTTGTTCAAATATCTCATTTAAAAAAAATGTATATTAAACCCATTAAATAACACTGGCCTAAAGTGCTTCAGTATTATCTTTAGATATTCCACAGATGAATCTCCCTTCCCACCTGTCTCCTGCCTTTGAGTACCCCTGGTAGTGAGACTGATCACTGTGTTGTCTGTGCCAGTTGCAACAAGTACAAGTACGGCAGGAGAATAATGCTATAACAACAACTGGCACTGAAAACTAGGTGGAAAGGGCTCTTTTCCCTAAATATTACTTCAACAAGGGAGCAAAGGATACACATACATAATCTCAGAAAGAAGGCAGACAGTACTACCCAAGGCTCTAATGCCTAACAAGGGGTCACAAAACAGACTAGTCTTGTGAGTAAGCTTGTGGGTTATATAATTAAGGCTGGTCTAAATAAGAATGTGACATTTTGTCAACAAGGAACAGTAGCTAATACACAAAGATCTATGCCCAGAAGATGGGGCCATACAGTGCGTCCTTGACTTGTAGCAAGGGATCTGTTCCAACGCCGAGCCTTAAGTTTGTTTTACACCATTAACAGCACTTTAACATTGCTCATGGTGCAACATCAAGCTACAGACCCATCAACTTGATGCCTATCCTTACCATTGGCACCATCAACAGCGCTTATGTCATCATGTTTCTGTAAAACGCCCTTAACAGCACTAAAAAAGCGCTGTAACTTGAGGACGCACTGTATATTATGCAGATGAAGACAATGAATTTGACACCCCTGTTCAATCCAGAACATTTTAAATGTTAGTACCCATTACTACATTGCTCTTAATGTTATTGGCATGGAATGAATATAAATGTATGTAACTTTCTGAGTTGGTTGTTTTGCGATACACAGAGAATTTAAATTTATAAGTATTGTGATCTCTAATGACTAGTACGTCCAATAAAGGTAGCTTATAATCTACTTCTCTCTCTTTTATGAATTTTATGGAGGGGAGAATACTGTTGGCTATTTCTAATAATCTGTTTAAGTTCTGATCGTTTCTTCGGATCACAACAAATATGTCGTCTACAAACCTAACCCAGAGCAATGGTTTTATTGTATCATCACACCTGTTTAAGATTTCCCTTTCAACAAACTCCATACATAGATTTGCAAGTACGGGGGACAAGGGGGAACCCATAGCTACACCTTCATTTTGGCCAAATCCTTGGTTATTGAATTGGAACACTGTTGAGAGAGAGAGAAGTAGATTATATCTACCTTTTTTGGACGTACTAGTCATTAGAGATCACAATAATTATAAATTTAAATTCTCTGTGTATCGCAAAAACAACCAACTCAGAAAGTTACATTCATTTTTATTCATTCCATGCCAATAACATTAAGAGCATTGTAGTACTGACTACGAACTACGTGCGTTTAAAATATGCGACCCGGAGTTTGTCGATGGAGAAATTCAGCACATCCGATCAACCTTCAGAGGACTAAGATACCCCGATCATTTTATTGACAAAGCCATTTCATGAGCTAAGAAAGCATTTTATCGTCCTGTTAACACCCCAAGGAAAAACCCAACAGATTTCTTACCCCTCCCATTTAATCCCAACCTCGATAAATTATGTAACTATGTTAACAGTAGCCAGAAAAATACTAAAATAGTTTTTAAATACCCAAACACGATTAGCCATAAACTAATTAGAAACAACAATAACGATAAGAATACTATAATTCCGGGAGTTTACAAAATCCCCTGTCATGAATGTAAGGAAAAATATTTTGGGGAAAGTGGAAGAGGACTACTGACCCGATTAGGGGAACACAAACGAGCATATGCACTTCATGCACAGAACAATGCAATAGTCTCCCATGCTTTTAAGAACAACCATAGACTGAATTGGGATGGATCTAACATAATCTTTAAAAATAACAATGTCCAAACAAGAAGACTAGTGGAAGGCGCCGCCATAAACTTAGGAGAAACTTTTTACGGTAACAAGTCGTTCGTTGGGGAAGACCCATTAGTCAATTTTTGCAATCTTAAAAACTTTTTTAAAAATTTTAATTTTAAGACAAGCTCTGTTTTTCCTCCGCCTGATGCTGCCCCCTCTTCTGCTCTCCTCCCTCAGACAGATTACAGCACGGGGGACGTGACGTCCAGCATTGTTGCAGCTGCGCCGCCAGGGGAACACCGTGCAGCATCATCACAGCCCACAAGACATTCCAGCAGAATAGCCAACAGGAATTCGAACAACAACAAATGGAATTACCTAGTTGGGCTGTTGAGCGCTTCCTTCATTTGCGTTCGTCATAGTGGAATAATTGTCCTGTTCAGAAGTTTACTTCGACGGATTTTTAAATTCATAATGTTCACTTGACTGAAGATGAACCTAGTACAAGGTTTGAAAGCTCTTATTATTAAAGACTTTATACTTCACATGCGATATTATTGTGGACCTACACTCAATAATAATAGCAATATAACTAATTTCAAAATTCATGTGATAGTATTTTAAAGAAATACAATAATCTATCCATTTCAGTCTTTTAAATAAGGATAACCCTCCCCTCTCTCTCTCTCTCTCTCTCTCTCTCTTGCCACACAAAATAGTATGTCATAGTGGTAACTCTCGCCCTCTGTTTGGGCTGGAAGTGTATGTATAAGTATATCTTTAAGGACATTACTACATTTTATGGTAAAATAATAATATACAGTATACTAGTTTACAAATAATATTAAGTTTAATGAGATTAAACAGTAACAATAACATTCTCTCTCTCTCTCTCTCTCTCTCTCTCTCTCTCTCTCTCTTTCTTACTTACGTATGTTTATTTGTTTTGTAGTGTAAATAAATGATTTACCTTATAACTAATTTTCAAATATTAATAAGATTACTTAAAAATAGCGATTCCCAGTCTTTTTATCTACTTGGAGGAAGGTGGGCGGGGGAGTAAATGACAGTTTGATATACGAATTGGCGGAGGGGAAGGAGTTGGAGTCTAGGAGTTATTCTCTCTCTCTCTATCTCCATTATTATTCTCTCTGTCTCAGAAATAATTCATAATTTCACTCTTGATGGTCAGATATATGATGTTGCCATTCATTGGTCTCTCTCTCTCTCTCTCTCTATCTCTCTGTTATTTGCTGTAGGTATATATTTTTAATGCTAAAATGTTTAAGATGACTTTGAAATGATATTAATAATATAACCTCAAAGATTAATGCAGTAATAGGTTAGTAATTTTAGGTATATTTGAAGAAGGATGTTATTAAAGGTATACATTTGGCATCTGAATTTTCAAGATAGGCAGTTATAAGCATTTTTAGTGGTGGTTCTAACTATTTGCGGGTTTTAACTATTCACGGGGGTGTCTGGTACACATCCCCCGCAAATACGGGGGGAACACTGTATTATCATGGAGTCTAGTGAAATAGTTTTCATTTCTTGAAATGTAGTCCTTTGTTTCCATCAGATATTTTGAATAATCTTATTTTGTATATTCTTCGTTAAAACCTCAGTTTCATTAACTAAAGTGAGGATATGGCATATTTTTTCCCCGGCGATGCCAGATCTGAGTTTATGGGACCTATGATTTTTAAGAGGATTTAAAAGGTTATGGTCAATATTATTAAAGGATGCTCACTCTCCATCACCCACTGTGATAAGTATGAATGGACAGCCCATGTGACTCTTGCAAACGCCTTTACCCACCACCTGAGACCAAGGAAAGATTCTATAATTTTCTGAAATACTTCATTTTATAAAAACATCATGAAGGTCCCAGAACTGATGTTTTGAAGGCTATCCAGAGAACATCTGAAGCAACAAAAGTGTCAGAATTGACTATTTGTAGACTTAGCAAGGAAGCAAGAGAGATGGGAAATATAGTGGAATCTCCAGTATTTCAAAAAAGAAAAGAGAAAGTGAGTCCTGTGACTGACTTGGATGATTTTGATAAAAATGTTATGCAAAGAAGGAATGCGTGGTTGTCTTTTCTAAGGGCATAATAGATCTATTGACTTATGAAATTATATCTCAAGTCCAAACACCGCATCCACCAGGCCATTCAGCACATCTATATTATAGAAAGAGAAAAAAGGAATAACTAAATAGAATCGGGAATGAAAATAAAATATAAAAAAAAAAAATAACAGGGAAGAAGCAAACCCTTTCCTTCAACTCCCAAGGTCTAAAGTGAATCCTCCTAAGAAGGATTATATCTGCAGGATGCATTTAATGGGACTGACATACCCGTAGATATGACAACCTGGCCCCACCAAAGCGATCTTACAAAAGTAAATGCACTATACTTCTCAAAAATAGTTTTTCTGTATCTGAGAAGCTGTTCAAAACCTGCGAGTCATTTTTGGTTCCTTTTTTTGTCATTGCATGAAGTTTAGTATGCAACCATCAGAAATGAAAAAAAATATAATTATCATATATAAATAATGCGATATATGATAGCGCGAAAACAAAATTTCATATATAATTGTATTCAAATCGCACTGTAAGCAAAACGGTTAAAGCTAATGAGTTAATTTTTTTCATTGTATTGTACACTAAATTGCGATCATTTTGGTATATAACACATTGTAAAACAATCAAAGCAACACAGAGAAAATATTATCACAAAATGATGCATGAATTCGTAACGTGCGGACGTAAAAAAATATTTTTTTCAAAAATTCACCATTAATCGAAATATTGTTCTAGAGACTTCCAATTTGTTTCAAAATTAAGATAAATGATTGAATATTACTATACTGTAAGAGTTTTAGCTTACAATTGCAGTTTTTGACCATTTTGGATGAGTTAAAGTTGACCAAATGTCAAATTTTTTTTATATATTTTTTTTATATGCAAATATTTCGAAAATGAGAAAAGCTACAACCTTCAATTATTTTTTTTTTATTCTACATGAAATTGCACCCATTTTCATATATAAAACTCTATAAAACGCCTAATATGAAATGGAGCAAATATTACGAGAATGCGACGTACGCATTTCGAAGATTTGCGGCGGAGAATCCACGCGCAGAGGGAAGGAAAGTTTTTTTTTAAAATTCACCATAAATCTAAATATTGTGCTAGAGACTTCAAATTTGTTTCAAAATGAAGATAAATGACTGGATATTACTAGACTGTCAGAGTTTTAGCTTACAATTGCGTTTTTCAACCATTTCGGTAGAGTCAAAGTTGACCAAATGTGGGTTTTTTTTCTATTTATCGTGATTTATATGCAAATATTTCGAAAATGAGAAAAGCTACAATCTTCAATTATTTTTTGTTGTATTCTACATGAAATTGCACACATTTTCATATATAAAACTTTATGTAACAGCTAATTTAAAATGGTGCAAACATTTCGACAATCGGACGAAAAAATTTCTGATTTTTTTCAGAAGTTACCGCGCGGACGTAAGGAAAATGTTTTTTTTTCATAAATTCACCATAAATCGAAATATTGTGCTAGAGACTTCTAATTTGTTGCAAAATAAGGGTAAATGATTGAATATTACTAGAATGTAAGAGTTTTAGCTTAAAATTCTGTTTTTCGACCATTTCGGTCGAGTCAAAGTTGACCGAAGGTTTAAATTTTGGCACTTATTGTTATTTTATATGAAAATATTTCAAAACTGATAAAAACTACAACCATGGATTGTTTTTAGATGTATTCTACATGAAATTGCACACATTTCCATATATAAAACTTTATGTAACGGCTAATTTAAAATGGTGCAAACATTACGACAATTGGACGAAAAAATTTATGATTTTTTCGGAAGAGTTACTACGCCGACGTAAGGAAAAAGTTTTTTCATAAATTCACCATAAATCGAAATATTGTGCTAAAATTCCAATTTGTTGCAAAATAAAGGTAAATGATTGAATATTACTAGAATACATATAAGAGTTTTAGCTTACGATTGCGTTTTTCGACCATTTCGGTGGAGTCAAAGTTGACCAAAGGTTGAAATTTTGGCACATCGTTATTTATATAAAAATATTTCAAAACTGATGAAAGCTACAACCATGAGTTGTTTTTAGTTGTATTCTACATGAAATTGCGCACATTTTCATATATAATACTCTATGTAATGGCTAATATAAAATGGTGCAAAAATTATGTCAAAGGGACAAAATAATTTCTGAGATGGGTCGCTGATGTTTCTTAGTGCGAGAAGAAAGAAATTCGCGCTTGCGCGCCTAACGATTGTAAACAAAACAACGCCTTGATCCGTGAGCTCCCAGCATCCCCCAAGGCCCATGATTCAAAAGTTTTCGCCTGGTAGGCCTATAAGTATTTTTCCGCGAATTTAAAAAAAAAACTTTTTATATCGACGTACCATAAGTCAAATCAGCTCCCAACAGACAATTTATGTCGACGTTTAATACGTCCAATCGGTGTTTAAGGGTTAAGACAGAAGACTCCTGCTCAGTCACTGGCTAAGATAGAAGGCTCTGCCTCATGCATTTGTGACATCATAGGGCAGTGTATGAATGATCGGTATCATCATCATTGCCATCGCTATTGGATGGTTAAAGGAAATTCCACCCAAAAGGTTTTTTAAAGATTTTTACAGCAGGAAATGACTGTATCGTACGGTACACTTGCACTCAATGGTGGCAGTGTTTGCGTGCAGGAGTTTTCACCATCCTGGGTGTAATTTTAAACTTTTTCAAGTTATTAAAGCTTTAAAACCTCTTTAATGTTTTATTTATCCATAAGAACAACTTCATATTAGAAAAAAAAAATAGTTTAGTACATAGAAAGTATTGAAAATGGGTAGTAAAAGAGTTTGACTGGGTAAGTTGCTGTTTGCCTTGGCCCTAATGGAATTATTCCCATAAAGTATGTGCATCAAAATCTGTGATTTTCCAGTTCTGCGAGGCCATGGATTGACCAAATTCTCGCATAATTGGGGACTGTACTGATACATGTACATAAATGTGTAATACATGGCTACCAGATGTGTCCTACTATATATAGGATATTGTGTGTTTTTTTAATTAGAAATTTTAGGAATTATGGTCTTTTTAGAAAATTTACATGCCTTATTTTAACTAAAGCATCTGCAACCCAGACATGCAATGCGACTGGATATACCAGTAGCCTACTGGCGGTGAGAGCAGACAGTTAGTGCTGCTCAACATTCATGTTACACAACCATTTCATATCAAGCTTGGTTTAATGAAGAATTTCATGAAGGCTATGGACAAAAATGGCACTACCTTTCAACAACTGTGCACCCTGTTCCCAGTTCTGAGTTCTGCTAAGCTCAAGGAGGGCATGTTCGTCGGACCTCAGATCCAAGAGGTGCTGAAGGAAATGGAATTTGTTTGTTTGTATGGTGTTTTTACGTTGCATGGAACCAGTGGTTATTCAGCAACGGGACCAACGGCTTTACGTGACTTCCGAACCATGTCGAGAGTAAACTTCTATCACCAGAAATACACATCTCTCCCTCCTCAATGGAATGGCCGAGAATCAAACTCGTGACTACCGAGGTGGGACGCCAACACCATACCAACCACGCCACTGAGGAATTTGAGGAGCTTCTTACCTTAAAGGAACCGAGAGCATGGGAAGCATTTAAGTCAGTCTGCAATGTCTTCCTTGGTAACACACACAGGTACCAATTACCAAAAGTGTATCGAGGAGTTGTTACAGTCTTATGAGGCTATGGGATACCGAATGTCACTCAAAATTCAGATTCTCTAATCCCACCTCAACTTCTTCCCTCCAAACCTCGGGGCAGTGAGTGATGAGCATGGAGAAAGGTTTCACCAAGATATGACTAAGATGGAGAGCAAATACCAAGGCAAGTGGAACCTGGCATGATGCAGGACTTCTGCTGGATGCTCCTGTGTGACAACCCGGAGGCAAAGTACACAAGATCATCCAAAAAAAACTCACTTCTAACTGGCTGCTGTACTATGATTTGTGTGTATTGTATTAGCCAAAGAAATTTAGTTCCATGAATGTTCTGTATCTGTTGTTATTTTCTGTAATATGCCTTTGTAACAGCTGTAAAAAAAAACATTATATTTTTAATTTATATGGGGTATAATTGAAGGTGATAAAGCAAAGCTGTTCAGAAATTAGAATTCACCATATCAAAATTAGTAAAAAATCACCTATTCACATCCTTGCCTCAGAGCAAAAAAAAAATGTATAGTATTTTGTATTTATATGCAGTACTATATAATTAAAAGGGGCTATGTGAAGGCAAAAAAACTAGAGGTGATAGAGCAAAACTGTACAGAAATTTGAATTCACCACATAAAAATTAGTAAAGAAATACCTATTCACAGCCTTGCCTCAGAGCAAAAAAAATTTTGTAAACCAGTGATAAAATTGGGTACTACTTGTAGTCACTAGTAGGGATGTTTTCATTTGCTCTTGTCATGTGGATTGCTTCTTCAGCTGCTTTATCAGCTTCTTTGTTTCCTTTTATTCCTGCATGGGCAGGGATCCAACATATTTCAATATTTTTTCCATTATTATATAACTTATGGTGTGAAAACTTAATATATTGTAAAATATCATTTTTCAGATTGTAACTTTGAATGGCTTCTATAGCACTTCTGGAGTCGCTATAGATCACAAAATTATTACATGAGGCTTATTTGATTATTTTTATGGTTGATGCTATTGCATATAACTCAGCTGTAAATACTGTAGCAGTTTTTCTTGGGATACTGCAGCATATCCCACTCCATATTGGGACTTTGATCTGCCTGTGTATATTGCATAATGTGGACCTTTTTGGATTACATGTTCTACTGTATGTTGTCTATGGTGTTCTAAGATACATATATGAGAAACTTTTTTATAAATATTTCAAATGTGTGCAAATTTTCATTTTATTCATATTCCAAGGAGGATGAAATTTTGCATATTTAAGTTTAGTGACTCGAACAATCTTCTAAAACTAACTGGGAAAGGTGGTACAAATGATTGTTAATAATTATGACATTTTTATAATAAAATAAAAGTTTTATATTTATTTACCAAGTAATTACATAGCTATTAACTACAAAACTACATAATGGCTATGTAATTACTCTGTAAGTTACTTATATAAAAAATCTCTTAATTCAAATAATTTTTTGGTCAGAGAATCACTTGTCTGAATTCTCAGGGCAATTTTCATTGTTATTAACTCTCTATGGGAGCAAGAGAGAGAGAGAGGTAGTTCACCACATTCAACTTTAAGATGACTTTGGTGATGATCTAAAGGCTCCTGAACATATTCTAAGGGCTTTGTTATGAACTAAGTCTAACGTTTTGTGTTGTGTCTGATGCTAAGTCATATATTTTGCTTTTATAGTCAATGATAGACAACACTGTTGCTTTATACAGTACAGTAAGGCTATGTCTATCGGCTCTCCAAGTAGTGTTCGATAGTTTTTTTAATTTAGATTTAAAGCTCTTTTACATTTTGACTTCCTATATGTTTAGTGAGCTTTCCAATTAAGGTGAGCATCAAATATTAATCCTAAATATTTTGAAGTTAGACCACTTGGTGCATAGTACTTATGTACTATGATTTCTTATTTTTAAAACTATTTCTTCACCTTCTTCCACTTCTTATTATTATAAAACATGACTGCTTGAGTTTATGTATGGATAATTTTAAAGCCTACAGATGATGTGCATTCATCTATTTTTATTACAGTTTATTAATTATTTGATCTGCATTTTTTATGTGAGATGCTGAATAATAAATGGTAAAACCCTCCACATACAGGTTAAAGTGGAAATGTTCTGGACAGAACATCATCAATTCTCAACTGAAAACTGCAATCTATCAAAAAGTTTTGGATAAACCTAGGTAGATGACCATGGATGTTTTTTTTGTAAAGTTTTGAATATAGAATACCTCCAGGTAGTATCTTTTGCTTTTTCATACAAAAAAAAGATGATTACAATTACGTATTTGTTTTCGTTAAAATCCTCAACATATATGGTCTTCCAAGTTAGAGAGAGAATCTAAATGAGATCTGTTACATTGTGACTTGCGTGGGAGTCAAAATTTTATTTTCTCTAGTAAGCTGCATAAGGAACTTGTTAGAGAAATTGGTTTGTAATTATTTACATTAGTAATACTTGGATCCTTTCAGATTTGGAGATAAGAATTATTATAGCTTCATGCCACTTATCCGGAAATAAATTTCTAATCCATAAATGATTAAAAACTGTAATAAATATGACTTTGCCAAGGTGCTACGTGGCAGATCATCTCAAAATAAATATTGTCACCTCTAGGAGCAGATTTATTGCTGTTCAACAGAGCATATTCCAACTCTTCCATATTAAATTTTCTATAATAATATGTATATGTATATCTTTGTTTGTTTCAAAATTTATTGCTTTTAATTCTATATTATTTTTATTTGTGCAGAAGTGTTCATTAAAATTTGTATTACTACACAACTTACGTACATTCGCTAAGTTTTCTCCAATTACATTACTTATTTCTTTTGGATCAAAATTTCCTTTTCTATCTTTTAATATGGCATGTCTAGGTGGTTTAACATGGGTACCCATTTAGTACTTTCCCAAATTTTTCCCATATTTTTTGTAATGGAGTAATATTAGAAAGATCTCATACATATTTCCTCCATGAAAAGATTCTCCCTTGAATTATCAATACATATTTCCTCCATGAAATGATTCTTCCTTGAATTACTTTTTTCATAAATTAGGCTTGGTCTAAAGGTGGATACTCTCTGATAGCAAGGTGTTTTAATATCAGAAAGGTTTCAAAAAGGTTTTAGCATACTGGAAGAACCTCCCTCTTAAATTTCCAGCATATCTAACTAAACTAGAGAGGTAAGATCAATAGCACTACTTCCAAAAACTTTTATCAGAGTTGACCTGTAATGTATATTTAGATACCTACAACTTCCTTAATTTGAAAAGAAAAAAAATGATAAACCCACTATAAGCACAACAAACACCTGGAGCAGACTGTACTGCATCAAATACAGACTGTTCAAGTTTAAATTGTATAATCTTGAGATGGGATCTTTCCCTGGGTTAACTATAACCTCAGCTACCTAGCTTTAAAACCCTCTCTTTAAAAGGCCTCTCTCATTACTTTACATAAATGTAAATTGAGTTCCAGTTCCTGACGGATCCAATAAAAGTGGGGATAAAGGATTAATTTCTTCTTGTATAGAAGGACCCTTGGCTAATCATCTAGAACAATTATAATCAAAATTTTGAAAAGTAAATTGTATTTTTCCTAACTATACAATACTGAGGTCATTTACATAAGGAATTACTTTCAGCGTAGGCTGGAATACAGCCATCAAATTCTTGAACAAGGTGGTTAGGCAGTGACTACCGTCTGGTAGGCGGGTAGGCCCGCCTGCCCGGATGTAAACACTCCACTTTGCCTTTCGGCCCAGGTTTCAGATTGAGGGGTAGCATGAGGTGGGAATAATGTAAAGGACCCCAGGTTTATATAGTTAAGAAAAATACAATTTACTTTTAAAAATTGTGATTTGTTCCTACCCGATATACAAACCCTCAGTCCATTACATAAGGAAGACTCACTGATTGGTGGGAGGAATGTGAGTGAGCCTCTAGAACTGACTGGAGTTCCGCACACCTGGGCTATTCCTCCTGGTCATAAGAGTGGGGAAGAGTGCCCTGCCTCTGACAACTTAATTGGAGTATAGGATCTGCATGATCAAGAGTCAGACTTCTGATTGATTGATTGATTTGTTAATTCTTACCGGCATCACAATGAGGAGGTTACTGACGCCGTATCATTAAAAGGAATTGCAAAGGAAAAAGTCAATTAAAAAGCTATAAATATGTTTATATAAAATCTATCGGAGAACTACAGAAAACCCCAAAAAACACGAAATAACCATCCAACCTACACACCTATTTCAGATCAATTGTAAACAAAAGTACAAGCAACACAGGCACCCCGCATACTTCCAAATTCTACAGAGTTCTGTCAAAATAGATATTAAAAGTACTAAAACTTTATATATGGTAATAAATATTATATCAATTGGAGGTCAACATTATGTACATAAAAATTTTATGAAGTAAAAGACTTGAAAGCAAATGATATACACTGACACATACTAACACATACACAAACTCAAACATCAAAACCAAACTAAGCTAAATTTTTTCAAGAAGACCTGCTTCTTGAAGGTAACTAAAAAGGCTATCCTCATTAAAATCTCTGCCTATAATGACATCCAGTTAAAGATACATTCTTCCAACTACTATGCTCAGCTGCCCAACTGTTAACTTTATTTATTACCAACTGAAGTTTTCGCTCTGCAACAGACATTTTAGATGCAGCACACGAAATAGATAATCATCAACGAACATTGTTGACATTACATCTTTTGGAATTTTTGAGGCTATCCCATTTACAGCTAAGGCAAACAGAGTGACACTTAACACACTTCCCTGCAGTACTCCTTCCTCTTGTTCTTTCAAATTAGACAGAGTACTACCTACTCTGACTTTAAAATAACGGTTTTTTAAAAAGACTTTAATAAAAAGTGGTAGTTCTCCACGCAGACCAATTTCATGCAAGACTTTCATAATTCCATGCCTCCAGGTAGTATCATAAGCCTTTTCCAGGTCAAAGAAAACTGCCACATAATGCTACTTGGAAGCAAATGCCTGACAAATTGCATTCTCCAAATGTATCAATACACCTGTGCAAGAATGCATATGGCGAAAGCCACATTGACATGATGATATAATCTTTGATTCTAAAAACCATACCAACCTAAAATTTACCATTTTTTCCATAAGTTTACAAAAAACAGGATGTTAAAGCTATTGGTCTATAGCTTGTAGGGACAGATGAATCTTTCCCAGGCTTGACAAAGGGTAAAACTGTCGTTATTTCCCAAACACTAGGGTAGTCACTCTCCTTAAAAATTCTATTAATAATACTTAAAATGAAAAATTTAGTTTCCTTTGAAGTATTTTTGATCATTTCATATAAAATTTCATCAGATCCAGGTGCAGTGTTTTTACTGTTACTAAGAGCAAATAAAAATTCTTCCATGGTAAAAGGCATATTATATGATTCAGATTTAAGAGGTACAATCAAGTGTTTCAGACTCTGCTAACACTCTCTCCCTGTAGAATGGAGAATTTTCATCCCTGCTTGATATCATTGCAAAATGTTCAGCAAAAAAATTGCTTACAGCCTTTGAGTCTGTTATAAAGTCACCATTGACTTTTAAAACAGGGAGGGGACTAGGATTGTACTTTCCTGTTATTTTCTTAATAACTGTCCAGATCTTGGTCATAGGTGTTTTCCAGGTAATTGTTGACATAAAAAGTACCCATGATTCTCATCTCGCATGTTTTATTTGCCATCTGAATTTGGCTCGAGCCTTTTTAAACGAGATCAAGTAGCATTCACATCGATGTCTTCTGTACCTAGTAAAAGCTGATCTCATGGTTTTGTGTTATTTTGCATTGAACATTCCACCATGGAACAGGCTTCCAATGCAATTTTCCATTGGTTTTTGGGATTGCCTTTTCTGCTGCAAACATAAAAATCATTGTTAAGTAGAGCACTGCTTCTCCTATTGTTGGAATATCTTTTGCATCTAGTTCAATATAACTAAGTTCTTGGAAACGGGGCCAATTTGCTTTACTGGCACACCACCTAGGCATTCTGTATACTGGCTCATATTTCTCAGTTCTGATGACAATTGGAAAATGATCACTACCCTACAGATCATCCAACACCTCCAAGTTGAAGTCAATGAATGTATCAGAACTGGTGATAGATAAGTCAATGCATGAAAATGTGCCAGTCTGAATGTGAAAATAGGTGGGTTTTTCAGTATTCAAAAGGGTCATATCTGAATTTTCGATCGATGATAAGATGAGGTTTCCTCTTTGATTTGTTAAAATGTCACCCCAAAATTCATGTCGACCATTAAAGTCTCCCAATATAAGAAATGGTCGGGGTAGCTGTTCATACAAGCATGTTAACTGCCGTTCAAGTATCAGGTTATTAGGAGGGAAATACAATGAACAAATTGTGTACATCTTTTTTAAAAGTGAATTTTGACAGCTACAGCTTGTAATTGAGTTTGCAACTGTATTTTTGAGTGAGCAATATCTCGTCTTACAAGAAGAGCACTTCCACCCGAATTTCCCTGTATGTATAGGGAATTGGGAGTGGAATGCAAAAATCTCTTTAGGAGTAAGCATTTTGTTGTTGCTTAGCATAGTCTCTTGTAGCGCTAAGCATACTGGGTTATAAGTATTAATCAAACATAATAGCTCTTCATATTTGGCGTGAAGTCCCTGGCAGTTTCATTGTAATATAGCAGAAGAGAAAGTACCTATTTTCTAGAGGATGATCCCTTGTCCAAGATCGTTTTGTTATGTTTTTTCTTTGAAGATGACATCTGAGTTATGTGATGGACTTTTGGTACAGTTCCAGATGTCGAAGGAGTACTTAGAGGGTCATTTGAATGTACCAAGTGATCACTTATGATAGTATTTGAAACTTATGATAGTATTGAAACAGGAGTATCTTTAGCATAATCTTTGACCCTTGTAGTATCTGGTTTATCATTTTCAGCTAGTCTAATTTTATTGCCTAAACCAAGCTGAACTAAATTTAACATTTTGTTTGCTTTAGGTTCTACATTTGATGCTACTGTGTTGTATGATAAAATAGTGGGATATGACTCATTATTTTCCATTAATTCAGATGTTCTATTAGGGTCAGCTGAACCATAGGATGATGAAGGTTTACTAATTTTTTGCTTTGACTCGTTAACTTTTTCTGCGGATGTATCTCCTTTCTCAAGGTGCTTGACTTTGATTCAGGCATTATTACAGACTCTTTACTTTAGGTCCTCTTATTGACAATTATCCCAGCATCCATTTTTTCGTCTTTATCTTCATTACACTTTTTGATACTCAATTGCTTTTGTCTTTCCCCCTTTCCTTTTACTGCATCTACAAATGACTTCTGGGTGTTGAATTTCTGCAAAGTCTTTTGTCTTGCTTCTTTAAAGGTAATGCGCTCTTGAGTCTGCAAAGTCTTTTGTCTTGCTTCTTTAAAGGTAATGCGCTCTTTTGTCTTGATACAAAGTGTTCCTTTTTCAAAGAGATACTTGATACATGATTTACGTGCAGCACTATGGTCTCCCCCACAATTAGGGCAGCATGGAGTAAGCTCACAATTCCCATGCTCTTTTCTGCCACAGTTAAAGCATATGGCTGGTTCATTCCTTTCTTTTTTCCTGCATGTTGTAATCAAATGGCCAAACATTTGGCAATGGAAACATCTTCTGGGAGCAGGAATATACTGTCTAACTGGCAGGTGAAGCCATGCAGCTTTCAGAAATTTAGGGAGTCTCAAACAATCAAAGGTGAGTATCAAAGTAGGTGTTGGATATAATATTCCCAATACTCGTCTCACATCAACCACCTTTTGATCAGCAAATTCTTTTCGGAGAGTGTCCTCAGAATAATATAGGAGTTCAGTACTATACACTACTCCTTTAGACTGATTCATTGTTTTGTGAGGAGTGCATTTTGCTGTGCTTCCTTCTACAGCATTAATAGACAGTAATTTTCTACTTTCATCTGGTGATGAAACTTCTACAAGCAAGCTTCCTTCACCTTGAGAGGCTATCTTTGGTTCTCTGCCAATGCATTTCACAATATCTCTATGGACATCAAATATATTCAGTTCTTTTATGCTTTTGTCGAGGTCAAGAGAAAGGTATTTATTATAAGTCTCGGGTTCTTGAGATCCAAGTAAAATCCCAATATCAGGATTAGCATTCTTATTTCTATTATTAAATCTGCTATTCTTTCTCCTGTTCTGAACTACATAAGAGCTTGTAGTAACAATCAAAGAATCTTTGATGTTTTCATTGGAGGAGGTTATGGATGGCAAAGGGAGGTCCTTATCCAAGCCTAAGGTTGTCAACGGTGCCAAAGAGTCGGGGGGTCCAGGGGACAGTGTACTTGCCATATTATTCATGGGAATTTGAAGGGAAAAAAAGGGGGGGAAAATGAAATTGTTAAGATACAATAAAGTTTTACACATACTTACCTGGCAGATATATACTTAGCTTATGTCTCTGACGTCCGACAGAATTCAAAACTCGCGGCACACGCTACAGGTAGGTCAGGTGATCACCCCCTACCGCCGCTGGGTGGCGGTAATAGGAATCATTCCCGTTTTCTGACAGAATTTTTCTTCCCCCTATCTCCTGAGGGGAGGATGGGTGGGCCATTAAACGTATATATCTCCCAGGTAAGTATGTGTAAAACTTTATTGTATCTTAACAATTTCATTTTTACACATGCAACTTACCCGGCAGATATATACTTAGCTGATTGGCACCCTTGGAGGAGGGTAAGAGATAGTTACTCAATATGAATAGCAATTCAAAAACAGGGAAAACAACTTTTGTTGTAGGTACTATAAATAAACTTAAATACCTTGATTCCTACCTTATTGGGCAGAAGACTTCATGAGTACTGTCTATGAGTCTGCTTGCCTCAAGAGTTCCAGTGAGGATGAGACCTGTCACTGAGAACCCTTCTGGATCATGTCAATGGGGGCTAGCCCGCTTACTCGACAGAGCCTTATTTGGATCGTACCAATGGGGCCTATCCCACTTACATGGTAGAGCCTTCACCTTTGTCGTATCAACGGGAACTAACCCTCTTACAAGACAGAGCCTAGGTCCAAAACATTACAAGGAGCATGAAAACAACCAATCTCGACCACCTGACCACACTACTTTGTTATACACTACGAATTGAAAATGGTACTTTTTCCTGACCACTTTCAATCGACCATAAAAACAACACCACAAGATTAAAATTCCTAATCTATCTAAACTAAGCTAGATTGGTTTCAGCCCCCTGTCCCAGCACCGAATCCGCAGACACGTAAGGTCCGAGAGAGAAGCACTTATCATAAGTCACATGTACATCTCTCAAATAGTTAGACGCAAACACAGAATTGCATCTCCAATATGTGGATCCAATTAAGTCGTTTAACGACATATCCTTGTGGAAAGCTAATGAGGTTGCTACGGCTCTGACCTCATGCGCTTTCACTCTCAGCTGCCCGAGGTATTCCTCTTCACAGGCAATATGTGCTTCTTTAATAATCTCTCTGATAAAGAATGCCTGTGCATTCTTTGACATCGTTCTTCTCGGATCTCTTACCGAGCACCAAAGGCTCTCTGAGTTTCCTCCCATTTGTTTTTTCCTCTCTAGATAGAACTTGAGGATCCTTACCGGACACAAGGTTCTCTCTATTTCTCTCCCTACCAGGGAAGTCAATCCTTTAACTTCAAACGTCCTTGGCCAAGGCTTAGAAGGATTCTCATTTTTTGCTAAAAATAGGGGGTTAAATGAACACACTGCAGAATCCTTCCTGAAGCCCACTGTGCCTTCTAAAGCCTGGAGTTCACTAATCCTTTTAGCTGATGCTAATGCAAAGAGAAAAATCGATTTTCTAGTCAAGTCTCTAAACGATGAGTTATTGGGAGGTTCAAATTTCTCTGACATGAGAAACCTTAGTACCACATCCAGGTTCCAGCTGGGTGGTCTGGCTGTCTTGGACTTCGAAGTCTCAAATGATTTAATCAAATCGTGTAAATCTTTGTCATCCGTGATGTTTAGCCCTGTATGTCTAAACACCAAGGAAAGCATACTTTTATAACCTTTTATAGTCGAGACTGCAAGGTTACATTTTAGTCTCAAATATAATAGGAAATCTGCTATTTCCGTCACAGAGGTACTGGAAGAGGATACATTCTGATTCCTGGCCCACCTACGGAACACTTCCCACTTCGACTGGTACACGCGTATAGTTGACGGTCTCCTGGCCCTTGCAATTGCCTTTGCAGCAGCGCGTGAAAACCCCTTCGCTCTGACGAGTCCTTCGACAGTCTGAAGGCAGTCAGACCGAGCGCGGGGAGGTTTTTGTGGTATCTGTCGAAGTGGGGCTGTCTGAGAAGATCGTTCCGTAAAGGAAGGTACCTTGGAAAATCTATCATCCATTCCAGTACCTCTGTGAACCACTCTTGAGCTGGCCAAAATGGGGCGATTAGGGTCAATTTTGCTCCTTTCGTCAGAACAAACTTCCTTATGATGTTTCCTATGATCTTGAAAGGAGGAAAAGCGTAGCCGTCTATTCCTTCCCAATTTAGGAGGAGGCCGTCTATCGCTACCGCTCTTGGATCTGAAATCGGAGAGCAGTAGTTCTCCAGCCTGGCATTCCAATGAGTTGCAAACAGGTCTATGTTTGACCTTCCCCATAGGTTCCAAATTTGATTGCAGACCTCTGAGTGTAGAGTCCACTCCGTGGAAATGACTTGATCTCTCCTGCTCAACAAGTCTGCTCTGACGTTTTTCTCGCCTTGTATAAACCTCGTCAAGAGTGTGATGTTCCACTCCTTTGACCATAGAAGAAGCTCTTTCGCCTTCTTGTACAGTGAGAGGGAGTGAGTCCCCCCCTGTTTTCTTATGTAGGCTAGAGCTGTCGTGTTGTCGGAATTTACCTGCAACACTGAGTTTGCGACTTGGGCTTCCCACTGCCTGAGAGCCAGATGCACTGCCACTAACTCTTTCTCGTTGATGTGCCAGGACACCATGTCCCCACTCCAGGTGCCTGACACTTCTCTCGGGACCCAACGTCGCCCCCCATCCCGTCTCCGATGCGTCTGTAAACAACACTAGGGAGGGGTTCGGTAACTGCAGCGATAGTCCCACGTTCAGTCTGCCTGGTTCTAACCACCAGCTGAGGTTTTTCTTTATCTCTCTGGACAGAGGAAAAGATTCCCACAGATCCTGATTCTTCTGGTCCCAATTCTCCTTCAAGAAGAATTGAAGAGGTCTTATGTGAAGCCTCCCTAGAGAAACGAACTGTTCCAACGAGGAGAGGGTCCCCAGAAGACTCATCCATTCCCTCGCGGAACATTGTTCTTTCTCTAGAAGGTCTTCACTTTTAGAATGCACCGTTCCTGTCTTTCTATGGACGGAAACACTTGAAAACCCCGAGAATCCATCAGAATCCCCAGATAGACACTGCTTTGCTGGGGATCCATCTGGGATTTCCCGAGGTTCACTAACAGTCCCAGAGACTGAGTCAAGTCCAACGTTGATCTTAGGTCCTCCAGACACTGATCCCTGGATTGCGAGCGAATCAACCAATCGTCGAGATACAGCGATATCCTTATTCCTTTTAAATGCAGCCAATGTGCTACATTTTTCATCAATCCCGTGAAAACTATTGGGGAGCTGTGGAAAGACCGAAACAAAGGGCGCGAAACTGAAATACTTGGCCCTGTATCATAAATCTTAGATACCTTCTGGACGAGGGATGGATGGGTACATGAAAGTAGGCATCTTGAAGATCCAATGACACCATCCAATCCCCTTTTCTTAGCGCTGAAAGAACTGACGACGTCATCTCCATCGTGAACGTTGTTTTGTTTTGATCACAAAGTGATTCAGAGCGCTTACGTCCAGCACTGGTCTCCACTCCCCCGAGGCTTTTGGTACCAGAAAGAGGCGATTGTAAAATCCTGGTGAATGAATGTCTAATACCTTTTCTATAGCCTTCTTTTCTAGCATCTGTTGCACCAGATGTAATAGTGCTTGGTTTTTTAAAGGATCTCTGTATCTTGCCGCTAACTCCCTTGGAGTGGATGTTAAGGGCGGTTTTTCCCTGAAGGGGATCAGGTATCCTCTCTCGAGGATCGAGAGGGACCAGTTGTCCGCCCCTTCTCTGAGCCCAGACTTTCGCGAACCTCAAAAGTCTGGCTCCTACTGGAGTCTGGAGGACTCCTGTCTCACTGCGGCTTCGAGAATGGCCTTCAAGAAGATCGTCCTCTCTTGAAGGGCCTTCTACTCTTAGTTGCGGGTCTTGAGGTTGTTCTTCCTCGAAAGGGCTGTTGGAAAGATTCACTATTCGCTGTTCCCTCTCTCTTAGCCATCGGCACAGCCGGTTTAAGCCTCTTGGCGGACTGAGCAAGAAGATCCTGCGTAGCTTCCTCCAAAGACAGTGATCTGGAAATGTCCCCTCACTGTCTCCTGAGGAAAAAGGTATTCCGAGAGTGGAGAAAAAAGCAAAGAGGATCTCTGTAAGGGCGAAACAGACTTGGAGAGAAACGAGCTATAAACTGATCTCTTTTTGAGCACTCCTGCTCCAAAGAGAGATGCTACTTCTGTGGATCCATCCATGACTGCCTTGTCCAAGCATGAAAGGAACTTGATAACACCTCCATAGTCACGAACTCCGGATCTTGCGCTCTTTTTGCTAGAGCTCCTAAGGCCCAATCCATGAAGTTGAAGACTTCAAGTGTGCGAAATAGACCCTTAAGTAAATGGTCCATCTCGCACATTCCCCAAGACGCTTTAGCCGAAAGTAGAGAGCGTCTTCTAGATGATTCTACTAGAGCAGAAAAATCCGCGTTTGCGGAAGCCGGAAGGCCTAACCCCATGGGTTCCTTCGTGTCGTACCAGACACCCGGCTTAACCTGTCAATCTAGACGGAGGACAAAAACACTCGTTCTTACCTGCCTTCCTCTTAACCAGGAGCCAGTTCTCCAGATTCTTGATGGCCTTCCTCATAGATAGAGTTGGCCGCATCTTGACAAAAGAGGGGGATTTTGCCAACTTAGTACTTGATAGCAGAGATCCCGGAGAAGAAGGATCAGCTGAACACAGCGAGTCCCCAAACTCCTGAAGAAGTAATGCAGAAAGTCTCTTATAATCAGAGACTCCTACTTCTTTCGTCTCTTCCTCCTCCGAGACTTCCTCCAAGGTTACATTCGGAGAGGGAGACTTCTTCGGTGAAGAAGTCCTGGCAGGTACACGACTCTTATCCTTCAAGAGCTCGTCAGAAGGAGCCGCCAGTTCAATACCCGAGATATGTTTCCTCGGTAAAGAACAAAACTCCGCTTTTCTTCTCTCCCTAGGTTCTTGATACCTACTAGGGGATGGATCTCAGAGCCTGAGTTATTAGGCTCTTGGCGCCTATCCGGAGAAGAAACACTCGTTTCTATCTCGAGCGCCTACTATGAGTAGGGCGCGAATCCAAAGTCAGGATCCTTTCAGGCTCTTGGCGCCTGTGAGGAGAGGCGCTTGCGCCTACTCTTCTGTGACTCTTAGGAGTAGGGCGCGCGCCTGACAAAAGGCTCCTTTCAGGCTCCTGAATCTTACGAGGAGAGGCGTCAGAGCCTACTCCTGATCTACCAGGATTAGGGCGCAAATCCCTGGAAAGGCTCGTTTTAGGCTCTTGCTGCCTTTGAGGCGAAGCGCTTGCGCCTACTCTTGATCGTCTTACAGGAGTAGGGCGCAGATCCTCGATTAGGTTCCTTTCAGGCTCTCGACGCCTGCTAGGAGAACGGTAAGCGTCCGCTCTAGATACTCTTCCAGGAGTAGGGCGCGAACCCCCCACCAGTGGCCCGGCACCTTGATGTGGTGGTGGGGCTTGTGTGGTGCAAGGATGAACTGGGCTACAGTAGTGGAGTAGTGCTCTACCCTGGCAGGTCTAACCATGCTACACAGGCCAGTTCTGAGCATCCAGACTAAGCTCGGTCCACTTTCGAGCCTTATCCTATTTTCAATCCTTATATTCTTCCCCTATCACGAGTGACCATTAGTTGACAACCTTGGACCTACATTGGATTACGGCTCTGACTGCTCCTCTGATTTGATGGAGGGTGAAGAGGACTGACATGTCTCTCCACCCGTAGAATTCGAGTACCGACGTGCCCGAGCGAGGGGAAAGTCTTATGTCAAACATGGCCCCCAGAGCTGGGTCTGATCTCGACGGACTGATGACGCCTCAAGTTCTGGGAGCCATGTGGTATAACCAGGTTGTAGCCTCTAGGGTGGCCACTTAAAGTTGCATAACACATCCCTCCCTTGTTGGGCTCCGTTTTACTGAGGAATATGGTGGGCGGAGGACTACCTGGCTGAAAAATTACAGTACTCGTATCTATGGATGATACATTGGCCCCCATTGTTGACCACCCTGGAATGGACTTGGAACTGGCTCAGGAAAGTGTAAACAAAGAAGTAAACGATGATTCTAGATCCGTACCCAAATCAAATATAATAACTATGGAACCATACTTAATGCCCACAAAAGGAAATTCCTCCAGTAATAAATGAAAAAAAGGAAAATATTAATAGTTTTCGAAACAGACGACCTAAATACAGAGCAGATCCTACATTAGTACACTTTGACTCATTATTTGGATATGGCACTTGGCCAAGATACGTTAGTTTTTAAAACAGAAACCGAGCTGACAGCTGCTAAATTTGAAAATATTTTATTAGCTCAGTACCCAACCAAAGAAATGACATTTAGATCTATAACAAAAGAAAAGAATGGATAGTGGAAGCTACCACAAAACTTCAATCAGAAAATTATCAAATGCTTAATAATATGAATGGGATAAATGTCACAGTCGAAAGACATGACAAGTTGAACAGCATTGAGGGAACAGTAATGTTACCACCCAATAATGATTGTGATGGCCTACCAGATGAGACATTGTTATTGAACTCATTAAAAATTAGATATCCTAATATTGAAAACGTAAAAGTATATGAAATCCCAAATAAAAGACAGCAGGGAAAAAAATTGAGAATAGCTAAAATTAAATTTGAAGGGCAGACACTTCCACCTAATATTAAAATAGAAGGCCAGAGAAGAGAGGTATTACCCCATGTACCAAAGCCTCTTCAATGCACAAATTGCTCTAAGTATGGACATACAAAAAACAAATGTAGAAATGAACCAATTTGTGCATTCTGTGGTTCAGAAGATCATGAAACCACCTGGAACTGTGGCGTTCCCAAATGTTGTAATTGTGGACAAGACCATCATGCGAGATCAAAGATATGCCCATTCTACATATATAACACTGAATTAAAACTACTAATAAGCAGGTCTGGCATGTCAATTCCAGAAGGAAAGCAAGAATTAAAATCAAGAGGTTTAATGGACCCTGCTAGAAATAAATCATATCGAGACGCTGTAGAAAAAGTAATGCCCAAGAAACATTTTACAATACCTGGAAAAACTAATGAAAAACAAATAACGAGGTCATCAAACTTAGAAATTAACAAAAAATCTCTTGGAGAATCTAGCAATACAGTATCAATAAGCAACCCTTATGACGTACTAATGAAAGATGAAGAATTGCCATCTCTAGACACTGGAAATGAAGATCATGCTGAACAAACAAGAAGAAAAACGAGAAAGAGAAATAATTTCCCCCCCAAAAACTCTAATTAATACTAATGACGTCAAGAAGAAGAAAATGCCTAAAATCAACAGGAAAACATCCCCTAATTTAGATAATAATGATGAAATAAGTCCTTCACCAGTCTTTCCAAGTAAATTTCAAGCAATGAATTCTTCTATAGTTTTTCAAAGTAAATCTGAAGAACTAAACCCTTCGCCAGTCTTTCCAAGAAAATTTAAAGACAAATTTCAATCTGTCCAAGGAAGACAAAACGATAATTGTGAATGTCAGCAGTGTATCCAAGAAGGCGTAACACCTCCAACTGAATCTCACCATGAACGGTGTGGATGCCATACATGTTTTTTTGCAAGATTGCAAAGAAACGAAACCTTTAAATAAAGAAAAATTGATAAACGTGATAAGGAATTTCTTAGCTAGAAAAGATAACATCTCAAGCCAGCTAGAATTACATACCAAAGATTGTATGTGTATTAGACACTTACAGTACTATCGTGAGAGTAAAATAGCAGTGTTAGACAATTTCTTAGCCAAACAAGAAGAAATTAAATTCACCACTGAATCAGAAGATAACACAGAAATGTCAAAAACCCAAAAAGAAAATTAAAGCTAATTAAGCGATTAATTACCCATAGTTTAAAAAAATATATAATCATATATATATAAAACCAAATATACAAAATAATCTTTTAACTTTCGTTCCTTATTCAATTATACTATTATCCAATGGAACATAAACGGTCTGAAACACGAATGCACTTGGGTGAAATACAAAGACTCCTAAAGCAACATGAACCAATGTGCATATGTTTACAACACGTTAATAATCCAGTCCATCAATATGTAATTACTTTCTGGCATCCTCCGTTTCAGGAGAAGGCAAGTTAGGAACAGCAATATATGTTCATAATCGTGTAACCTATGATAAAGTTACAGTTAACAATAATTCATTTCAAATATCTTCAATTCGCCTGCATATGATAAACAAAACTAGCATTTTAGTCTGCAGTCTATATAATCAACCTAATGAAAATTATGATATGGCTCAATTATCAAATATTTTATCACAATTCAATGAGCCAATTCTAGTTTTAGGTGATTTTAATGCTCACCACCCTTTATGGGATGCCAGTACCATCGACTCAGATAGAGCAGGTAAAGACAAATAGAAAATCTAATACTTAACTACAAACTACTGTTGTCTGAATGAAAATGAAATCCCAACATACTTTTCAAAAACTCATGGGACCCTATCATCTGTAGACCTGTCTATTTGTTCCACTTCGTTAGTAGACAGATTAGAATGGAATACTCTGGATGACCTTTATACTAGTGATCACTACCCAATCGTAATCACATGTCTTGAAGATAATCATCAACAATTTGTACCAAATTTAATTTTAAAAAGCGGATTGGGAAAAGTATGATTTAATTACTAAAAATGTTTCCCCTTTCCAAAGTAACAATGATCACAATGAAATTAATGAATATTTTACAGATTTCGTAATTAGTTCTGGAAATAAATCAATACCAATGACAACTTGTAAGCCAAAATAAATCCTGTTCATGGTGGTCTAGAGAACTTTCAGATATTATCATACTGAAGCACAAGATGAGTAGACGATTAGACAGACTAAACCAAAGATATAACAAATTATATAAAAGTAATAGATATACATTGAAAGGGTTAGTATTAATAGCTATGGAAATTGATTATATCAAACCTTTATTGAATAAAATATCTGCTCAATTCAGGAAAAAAGTTATTAGCAATAGGAAATCATCTTGGCATAATTACGTCGCAGACTTCTCCGGTGACACTGTTAAACAAATGTGGGATAGATTTAGAAAAATTAATGGCAAATATAGTCGATCACCTAGATCCCCAATATTACATAATGGGAAAAAAGTTCATGATTTAAAAGATATATCAAATATAATAGGTCGCCACCTAGAATCAGTAGGCAATAGCCTGAATTTAGATGAACATTTTCGCATTAGGAAAAAGAATGAAGAGAAACATATAATTAATTTCGAAACAAGTCAACAATTATACTACAATGTCCCATTTACATTAGAAGAATTTGATGCTGCGCTAAAAACTTGTAGTAACTCTGCCCCAGGAAAGGATAATATCTCTTTTGAACTCCTTATACATCTGAACATTAAAGCCAAAGAATACTTATTAAAATTTTATAATCACTTATGGAAAAAGAAACTACTTCCCAAAGCATGGAAACATGCTATTGTAATTCCTATACCCAAACCTGGCAAAGATCCAACATCAGCAAATAATTATAGACCTATATCACTAACTAGTTGTCTTTGTAAACTCATGGAAAAGATGGTAAATAATAGACTCATATGGTATTTAGAGAAAAAAAATAAAGTTCTAGGCAGCAACTCAATCTGGAAGTAGGAAAAATCATTCAACATTAAACTCATTAACATCACTAGAAGATCAAATCAAAGAGGATTTGTACAAAAGAAAATTACTGTCGCAGTGTTATTCGACATTCAAAAGGCTTATGATACAACATGGAGATATTCAATCTTAAAATCTCTATATGACATAAATCTAAGGGGTGAACTCCCAATTTTTATACGAAATTTCCTAACAGAAAGAACATTCCAGACTAAAATTGAACGGTATTATCAGAAACATTTGAAATAAAAGAAGGTATCCCACAAGGCAGCGTACTAAGCAGCACATTATTTGCATTAGCAATCAATAATATTGTTAAAATGCTTCCAAAAGATGTAAACAACAGCTTATATGTTGATGATTTTGCCATTTTTTACACTTCAAACAACCTACGCCACATCCAAAGAATTTTAAATATCTCCATAGCTAAAATTGAACAATGGGCATTATCTGTTGGATTTAAATTTTCTGTTGAAAAAACACAAGCAATAACATTTTATAAGGATCAGCGCTGGCTCAAAAATCAAGTTATATCTCTTACCATGAATAACACTCCCATCCAATTTTATCCAGAAGTTAAATTCTTGGGCTTATATTTTGACAATCATTTGAACTGGAAGGCCCATGTGAAACATACCAAAGCAAAGGCCTTGAAAGCTTTAAATATATTAAAAAAATTAGCCCACACTTCATGGGGTGCTGATAGAGAAACATTATTGAAACTTTATAAGGCTACAGTTCTACCAATATTAGAATATGGCAGTCCAATTTATAGTTCTGCTAGTGAGACAACTCTCAAAATGCTAGACCCAGTGCATCATCTTGGGCTTCGTTTAGCCACTGGAGCATTCAAATCATCACCAGTCCAATCGTTGATTGTAGAAAGTGGAGAAATGCCACTATCTTATAGATTCAAAATAACAACGATGTGCAGAGCTTTAAAAATTGTAAATAGTCCAGCCAAAAAAACCAAAAGATTTATTTAAAGATCCAGATTGTTTCTGGAATACAAAAATTATCCCATCCTTCCCGTTAGAGCTAATAGATTATTTAATGACAATGACCTTTATAATATTAAATTTTACAATTTTAGCAAAATAATGCCCCCATGGTTGATAAGTGCTCCCCAGATATGTAGGAAATTGTGTACAATACCCAGTAATAAATTGAATAATCCTCTTGCCATGAAACAATATGCTCTGGAACATATCAAGATACACAATAATAATCACATATATACTGATGGTTCCAAAGATGATATGGGAGTTGGATTCGCTGTTTACGGAAACAATATAAAGATCCAAGTCTCCTTACAAAGCAAAGCATCAGTATTCACTGCTGAATTACTAGCAATAAAAACAGCATTAACAACTATATCTGAAAACCAGTTTAGTGAAGTAACCATCTTTAGCGATTCACTAAGTTCAATAACTGCAATAAGCTCTTATACTCCAAAAAACAAAATTGTAAATGAAATTAGACATACATTACATGAAATGAAAAGACAAAAAATATCTATTACTCTATGTTGGATACCATCTCATATAGGATTAGAAGTAATGAAAAAGCAGACACTTATGCAAAAGAGGCTAGAACACTCCCCAAAATCAGCAGAATTATTGCCACTAGAAGATTATATTAGGCACAGCAAGTCGGTTATTAAGAAAAAAATGGCAAAATAACTGGGGGGAAAACCATCCTACCAATAAATTAAGAGAAATAAAAGAAACTGTAGACCCGTGGCCATCTACCTATCAGAAATGCCGCAAGAATTCAGTAATATTGACACGGCTAAGAATTGGTCACACCAAACTGACACATGGTTACCTAATGAGTAACCCCCATGCCCCTATACCTATGTGCGAAATATGTAATGTACAAATAACAGTAAAACATATTTTTAAAATCTGTCCAAAATATAAACCCAAAGAGACATATTATTCAGAAGATATTCTTTTAAAGAAATATTATCAGAAAGTGACAAATTTTCACTATTTAATATTTTTAAATTCCTTAAATTTAATAATTTATACGATAAAATATAACTATAGTATTTATAATATATTCCGATAGTAAATATTTATTTTTTTATTTATATTTTATGTATTTATATTTATATAGTTTTTTATTTATTTATTTATTTTTTAGATAATATATATTCCAGATAATATTTATTTATTTATTTTTTAATAATAATTTATACTGATTTTAAATAACATGTCTAATCCTTCGGGCCAGCCCTAGGAGAGTTAATATTAACTCAGTGGTCTGGTTAAAACTAAAGTAAAAAAAAAAAAAAAAAAAAGGGCGCGAACCCCTGTTTAGGTTCTTCGTAGAATCTTGGAACCTGCTAGGAGAGGCGCTTGACTCCCTTGAAGAAAGCCTATCATAAGGTCTCGAGTAACTCATCCAGGCGTCCTATCGAACGTTGGCGCCTTCTAGAAAAATCATCCTTAGAAGGAGAGCCTTTCTCGCTTCTATCTCTCTGAGCAGAGCGCTCTCGTTCTTTCCTACCACTTGCAGAGGAGATCCTACTCCTCGGAGATCGTTCGACAGATACGAACCGATCGTCTTCTCGCAAGGAGACTTTTTCCTTACTCCTACAAGGAGAGGATCTAGCGCCTACTTCTTGTCGCTTTGCGCTATGACTCCTAGCTTCAGAGCTTCTACGAGGAGAATCCATCTTCCCTGTCTCGACGAAGTTTCAAAGGAGTCGTCTACTCTAGGAGGCGAATAGGTTCTTACTGGAGAAGATCGCCTATTATACTCCTCCTTCCTAACCGACCTCTTGACTGGAAGAGAGGCGTCCTTCCTGCGAGAAGGCTCCTTGCGCCTACTAGTCGAAAGAGAGCCTACTAAAGAAGAGAGATTCTCTTGGAGGTCCAACAGGAATCTCTTAGTAGATGACCGAATCCCTTCTGGAGAGGATTCCGGATCCTTCATAGCCTTCTTAGGCGCAGGAGAATACTCCGGAAAAGGCTCCGGGCTGGAGTCAAGAGCGCCTTCTCCTGGAGGTTTCCAGGCTCTCTTGAGAGGGCGCGATTTGGAAGAAGAGCTCCATCCTCGTTTAGGAGAGGACGAATCAGTCGGAAAAAACACTTCCCTTAAGAGGCTTTTCCTATAGCTCTCTATAGCAGCCTGGGACGAGTCTACAGGACCTGCTGAAGGGACGCCTGACCGTTGGGGATACTCTACATCCCCCTGCGGCTTTCGACACAAATTCCCTCCTCCCCTGGGCATGGGAGTCTGAAAGAGGTCTAGGCCTAGGAGCGATGCGGAGTCGGTCAGACGCCCCCTCCACTGCACTGGGGACACTGCACTTATCACTAGACACTTCACCCTTACCTTGGTTTATATCTCGCAATTGCTGTTGCAAATTGCGGATTGAAGCTTCCACAGCGGCTCTCTCGGCAGACACATCTGCGGGTTCGCTGCGGGGGGAAGGAGCTGAAACCAAAAAGGAAGATGGCGAAGCTACTGCAGGGTTAGAAATACTATCCTGTTCCGCAGAACAGGATCTACTTGAACTTCTAGCTGAAGCTTTTCTAATCCTATCCTTTTTCTAACTTTCTAACATACGAAGTTAGTTCTTTCCATTGTAATTCAGTTAAGTTCTCACATACATCACACGTATCCTTAACCGAACAATCCCTCCCCCTACATTTTACACAAACAGTGTGAGGGTCCAAAGTAGCCTTAGGCAACCTCACCTTGCATCCCTCATTTACACATACTCTAAACAGAGTTCCAGGTGTTAAATCGGACATAATTACTAACTAAATCCAACACAAAGCGTATGCCAACAACCAAAGATCAAATACTTCCCAAATAATCCTCGGCGAAGCAAGCAAGAAATTCTAAGCAGGAGCTACCAACAAAGTTGTTGTCAGCACCGGCGACAGAAAAATTCTGTCAGAAAACGGGAATGATTCCTATTACCGCCACCCAGCGGTGGTAGGGGGTGATCACCTGACCTACCTGTAGCGTGTGCCGCGAGTTTTGAATTCTGTCGGACGTCAGAGACATAAGCTAAGTATATATCTGCCGGGTAAGTTGCATGTGTAAAACATATACATACATACATACATACATACATACATACATACATACATACATACTACATACATACATACACACACACAACTACTGCTGCTTAGGAAGACCAACAAGGTATCGCGGACTAGACATGGGTTCGACATTTTCCACCAACGGCACACGAAGAAGCTGCTTCCCAACGGTCTGCCCCATACCCTACCCTTTCGGGATAGCACCAACATGCTTATAGTGGCCCAGGTATAAGCCAATCTGCCTGCTGGGAGTTCTGCCCCCACTAATGGGGACCGACTCCCCACTCTAAACATAATGGTGAGCTTCCGGACAAAAGCCAGGGGTCCCATCTCAAAAACCAGCCGCCCCTGGATTCCGATGGGGTGATCCCTAGAGATGGTTCCGGCCTCAAGATAGCAATGGGAAAATCCCAAAACCATCTCTTGGGTCCAAACTGTATTGAGTGGCGACTCACCACCACAACTCCCACAATTAGCTTCGAATGCAAACCCCCTCCAAACCACAAACCCCTCCTAGACTCACCCTAGCAGTGAAATTTTTCGAAAGTGGAAATGTCCACGCAAGTTAATGCCAAAAGTTTTGTAGGCATTCCGTCAGGATCCAGCCTTCGCAAACTTGAAGGCAGAATCCCTTACCCCCTCACCACATGAAGGAACCTACTCATGGGGAGTCAGACTTCTGGGCCTTTTCGAAATGAGTGAGGAATCGTAAAAAAGGGCTGGGAGGAATATTTAGAGTTGGAGACATTAATGTAAAGTTCTGGGAAGAGTTTGCATTATTGCGTCTCCTTCCTCACCTTGCTAGAGGAAGGAGTGGGATTGCTCCTATGATTCTGACAAGAAAAATATAAAGGCACCTCAATGTACAAGCTTACCACATTAATCGCCAGAACAGCAAGTGTAAGTCTGAGTCCTATCCTCAACTTGAAGGAAGAGGAGTAGAAGGACGAGAAGGGGAGGGGGGAGAGGCCAGTCACTCCCGCATCCTTCTTACTTTTAGAATTGCACATAATGGGCGAGATGCAACTTGTCCTCTTGAAAGAGCCGGGTAAGCAAACACAATCTGTGAGCATCCACCACCGGTCCAAGGACCTGTGGGCGGACCTGGAGGAAGAAAGATAAAAATAGTATGGTCGCAATGAGACCATCTATCTTCCACTCCAGCAAATTCTTTGGAGTGATGAAATGTACCAAGCTACTGGACGTACCCAATTGCAGAGAAGTCTCTCTAGATCTCATAAGACTTAGAGAAAGATGAGTCATTAGACACTTCTGCATTGGTATTCTGAAGAGTGTCGATCCTTCATAGGTACAGCAACACACCAACAGGACAAAGTAATGACTGATCTGGATCACATTGCTCAGTCCACAGCGCAGGAGATGATTGCGCTGACACTTGCCCTTTGAAGGGTGATGTTGAGAACAACCATACAAATCATCTCTCTTGTTTGCCAACAATATTGAGAGTTGAGATGATGATTCTTGCAAGGCATGTGCACATTAGACAAGTCAAATGCCTTCTAGAGACAAGTCCCTCTGATTGCAAGACAGATGTTTCTCATCAGTAGTTGAATCTCAACCATGGAGAAACAATACTATACGTATTACTTAGTGAATGACTAAGGTGAATGTGGACCTATGACTTCACAGTTGAATCGAGAGAAGTAAACTCTCACAATTCTTATCATAGAAAAGGTCCCGTTAATGACACCAACCAGTGAAGACAGCTCTAATCCCTGTTGATAATCTAGATCTGCACAGAAAACATGATCTTCACCAACAAGAATGCAAAATGGCGTGATGAGTCAATTTAGACCAGAGAAGTCCCCTTGGGAGGAAGCAGCTAGTGCTGCCAAAGCCGAAGGAGGAGCTTCGCCGGTCATGAATCAAATGAGAGGAAAAAAAAGATGTTTCATCCTGCTCCCTTTTGGCATAAAGCCAGTCTCCCATCTCCTTGAAGGACTTCTTAAGAGGAGGATGATAGGACCATCTTGGGAAGCATTGTCCTGTCATCCGATGATGGGGCAGCTGGGGTGAAAAATGCAGGAATATTTGCCAAAAACTCAACATAAACTGAAGGGGGTGCAACGTTCTTCTGAGGAGGAGGAGACCAGACAGAATATCATCCTGAGACGAGTTGGGAGCAGAAGGAGCGTTCTTTAATAACTCCATAATTTGGGCTAAATGCCATTTAATAGGAGCCAAAAAGTTTGTCATGATCCAGAAGCGAAGGAGACCGCAGTCTCTAAGCAGATGAAAGAGGCAATGGGCGCTGGGTTCTTAGGAGCTGGTGCCAGACATTTGGAAGCAAGTGTCGAGCACTTATGAGCTGACAATGGGTACTTAACTGTTGATAGTGTTCAGGTGAGAAGGCTGAAACTTGGCCCATTATGGCACCATAAATCACCGATTTTATGGCACTAGACAAGTGCCAAAAACAAAACAGAAAACAAGCACAATACCGTACAAGTGAAAAACAGCCAGAAATAGTAAAAATTATTACAGCCGATTCACATTGTAGGCACAAGGACAGCAAGAAGAATTCTAAAAAGGATGTAAACATTCCAATGCCACTTCTTTGGAAACAGGTAATTATAGAAGTCCATCTGGGTCTGCCAAGAAATATTCTTGTTTATTCTGAATGCTGATCACAATTAATGGTGCAAAAATGTAAGCCAACTTCAACAGTGGGTAACAGTCATCCTAAACAATACTGTACTGTACGTGTTATTTTCCAAATGCTATCACTGTATCTTACCTTTCACAAATTGCATTCTTTTCTAGCGTGCATACAGTAGCATACATTTTTCCCAATCAAAATCTTACAAAATATTTCAAACACCACATTTACTGTATTTTACATGCAGTGTACAGTGTATGCCACAAATGACATACAAGTAAACTGGAGACTCCTCGCCTTTAACTGAAATTTACTCATGCAATAAAGTGAACTACTGTTCTCTCCACCTTGGCAGAAAGATATTAATGACAGCATAATTTCCCTTCTTTTCTGCAGCTACAAAGCGAAAGTGTATTTTCCCTTAAAGAGTTTGCTCATTAGTCTATGCTTAACTGTATGCTCAACTATCAGAAAATTTCATTATATAAAGAATATCAAAATATTACACTATTTAAAACAGAATGAAAGTGTACAATATCCAACATCAATTATGATCAGCAACACATGCAGAGTAGAAATAGTAAAAATATACCATACTGGTAAAATGACATGTCCCATTTCAAAACTAGTGACACACTATACTAAAGGAAACAGTATTAACTGCAGTGCAGTATCTCTGAAGTTACTCCACATTCTACATTTACCATGATGGAAAAGATAATTAAAACTGAAATACCTATATGTACTAACTTTATAATACTTGCGGATTTCATGCTCCAGTTCTTGTCGTCGATGTGTGTTGAATCCTGTGTTTGTTCGAGGACGAATATCAGCATAGCGAGGATTGGTTTTAACTCTTTTATCCAAAATTTCTCGGTCACTAATTGAATACTTTTTTAATGTATTTACTGCTGCTACACCAGACACAGTGAATTTCTTAGAATGCATCCTCTGAAAATGTTTAAAAAAAAGAAGATAGTCAATTTTTTTTTTTTTTTGGCAAATCAACACAGTTCTGCAAACATTAACAAAGCACAGTGTATGCAAACCCCTGCCAATACCAAGGGAACTTATGATTTTAAAACAAACTATATCTTAACACTCGCCCCAGGTTTATACCGACACCTTTTTTTTTATAGGCAAATTGGCAAATCAACACAGTTCTGCAAACATTAACAAAGCACAGTGTATGCAAACCCCTGCCAATACCAAGGGAACTTATGATTTTAAAACAAACTATATCTTAACACTCGCCCCAGGTTTATACCGACACCTTTTTTTTTATAGGTGTGCGAGTCAGAGGCATCTGACATGTCCAATTTAGCAGTTATCTGGTATTATAGCAATATTTTACTAGAAATAGTGCTAAAGGAGACACATTTCACTGGGCGACACGGCTTCCTCGCCCAGAAATAGATTTTTCCTACATCAAAATCCCTTTAAAAATCTGAAACTTCCTAAATTTTGTAAATAAACATTTTTAAAATTCCAGAGTTGCATTTGAAACAGCATCAACAAAATCAAATAAACTTTTCTGTGGCTCACTGGTCAGAACACAATACTATTTCCTGTAAATCCACAATCTCCATTCCCATTCTGAAACTGCTGCTAAGCAAGGGATCCAGGGACTCAGTGCTCACTTTTTGTTTATAAAATATTCCTAAATAGTAAATAAGACTTTGAACTCCTTCCTGGCACCTGGAACCATGGTTGCAAGAAACTTTAATCACCACTACATGAGGACAATTTCACACTGATTTAATGAAGTTGTACACATTCAAAGAAATTTTTAATAACTTAAAACAAACCAGAGCCTTATACATAGGAGTATGTTTCATGTGAGCTGGAAACTGGTTGAAACATGGTGATTAACAGGTGGAAATTTGGGGTAGATGGGTGAGTGGGGGAAGTAATCCCTCACTCACCATTCACCAACCATTTCACTCACTTTTCCTTTGACTGCAGAGACTGAGCAAGACAGTTGTGATGCCTCAGGAGGAGGTCAGTTGTCTCAGCTGACTGGACTTGGAAGTCATTATGGAATTACCATGAACCCAGTTGCCTTGTAAGCAGGGAAAGTTATTCTTGTAACCTCCAACCAGTCTGGTGAAATGGTTGGCCCGATTGCCCCTCCTAAAGCAAAAAATGGGTTAAGTACAAAACATTTTGGAGAACCAAGACATCTCCCATAAAAACTTAATGTTACAAAGCAGTTTAGTTATGGGTACATATTACAAGTAGTAAAGGGTTCAGGACAAAACTGCCCTGTCCCCCCTCCCCTTGTTATAAATGAGAGGACGGGGGTGGCTATCCACTACCAAGGGGAGGCTGCTCAGTGTACAGTGGGCCCCTGTATTTGCAGATTTCTCTCTGGAACATATCCCCCCCACCATTATTCGCAGAAATTTTGCCTATTTGCCATATTTTTCTTTGAGAAATATCCACAAAATCCTGGTTTTTCTATCAATTTCATCATAAAATGCACTTTTTGTCATAAAATTTTTAGTGGGTTTATCTTGAGTTTTAACTAACAAAATAGGCAATTTTAAGCTTTTCTATAGGAGTTCCAACTATTTGCGGGGGGGGGGGGGGGGGTCTGGTACACATCCCCTGCAAATACAGGGGGACCACTGTACTCAACTGTATCTAGATCACTTCCAGATGCTGCTCTTAAAAGAGGAAATAAGGAAAG
>NC_061099.1:51411502-51449831 GCF_015104395.2 Macrobrachium nipponense | reverse complement strand
ACAAGGAAAGAGAGGATGAGTGGTAAGAGAACTATCAAAATATGTAAATCATATGGGTACTCACCAACAATCTGTTGATAAAAGATGGCGACGATTTTGCAGTGCAATCCCAGTAATATAATAGATAATGCTACCAACAGTATGCAGCGAAACATCTCTTCCCTTCGTCACAACACGTTAATACTAGTATATTCCACGTAAAAACCTTCATCTGACCTTTAGGCGTCTTTCCCATAAGAGTAAAAGAATCAGGGCTTTTGGATGCCCACATAATTAACTCTTTTATATGGGTACAATTTAAAGAACGCGCCGCACACCACATTTCATAACAACAACAACAAAAGTTTGTAGGCCAGTGTTGCCAACTGGGAATGGCAATTTCTTGCTAGGTTTTGTTCCATAAAAGGCTAAAAAAAAATCACATACCGTATATACTCGAATAACGTGCAATCTCCCATATCGTGCGACCCCTAATTTTCACCAATAAACAGTGGTTTTGTGTTTTGTGTCCAGTACCTCATGTATCATGCAAGTTCATAATTGTTGTGGTTTAGCCTGCTAATGGCCGAGTCATTCAGATGTGTGCTGATGCTAGTCAATTTACGGTAATTTTCTTATTAATCTCGAGAATTGAATAGAAAATCTCAAGATTAAAAAAAAATCCCAAGATAATAAAATAATTGTAAAAATAACACGCCTTGGAGTCCTTAATCTCTCTCTCTCTCTCTCTCTCTCTCTCTCTCTCTCTCTCTCTCTCTCTCTCTCTCTCTCTCTCTCTCAGGAATAAATACGTACGTACTGTAATTTGCAGTATGTGTAGACATTGTGTGCGTGTTTAAAAAAATGTGCAGTACACACACATTCCTATGTTTCGGTTTTTGGAATTTTTCAGATTTCGGAAATGTGAGGTCAGATGCATAATAAAACAACACCACTACTGCAGCAAAAACATTTTTTCCCTTTATGTTTTTCATTATTGTTATTTATTAATTACAGTTTATTTAAATAAATAAATAATTATAATACTGTTAAATTGAATGTGAGATAATTAAGATCACCTATAATAAAATAGTGGGACAATTAATACCATATGTTCAACTAATAGGTATTATTTCAAAACAACATTCCGTTAAGAAAACACAAAAAATATTATGTACCATAACAATCAAAATATAATAAGTTTTGCAGTTCAACTTGTGAATTTTAACAATAAGTATGACTATATATATATTACCATATCGATCTTGAAGTTGAAGAGTCGTAAATTCTGAGGATGGTCCGGGGGAAAAGGATTTGTACTTTGTGATTACGTATCGCTACAATACCATGTATTTTCATACCACTATATTGATGACGCATCGCTACGAGACACTGGTGTTTTCATACCACTATACGTTAAAGTTAAAAGCTTGACATAGAATCGACTTTGCGACTTCGTTCACTTTGATATTTTTAACGATACAATAACTATCATTTGTACTACTAAAACCATCTTCACATAAGTAATTTTTCGTAAGATATGTTGTTGTTGCAAAAGCTAGCTTATACATAAAAGGCTTTTTATAATTTAAGTCATCTTAGATATACATATGCACCCAAACTTATTGTGGGGAAATTTTACTACTGTTTCCTCGGATATTGAAATACTTTAGCATCATTCAAACACTTTAATAATATAATGCATAAATACTAGGCTATACATATTTACATCGTATACAAATACTACTTACAGTTATATACACATACTTTTATATACAAAGTTAACAGTTATATACACATACTTTTATATACAAAGTTAATCATATGAGTAGTGATCAGACGACAGCTGTGCACTGGACTACGTACGTACTACTTGGAAGATAAAACGAACAAAAATTTTGTGTTGTTAGTCGCCGGGATAGATTAACATTTTTACCAGAGATTAAAAAGCTGAATTTTGTTTTGAAGGCATGTCAACCGCGATATTATATTATTGTTTTTCACGAAGGAATAATTATATAAAGAAAAATTATTGAGTAATTTTTGCCGTCAGCAGTCAGAAAATCACGAACATGGTAACGGTTCAAACCTAGTGCCATCCATGGCGTATGTCTATAAATAGATCAGAAGAGAGGGCAGTCATTGGATAACAGATCTCCATGGCTACCAACCAACCAATCAGGTGTTAGTTATACTACTCTGTAATTTCTTAGAATGAACGTTTACACACACGAAGCTAACGATGATGTATGTTGTGTTTTGCATACAGTACGTAGTTTTAGTTTTTATTATTAGTGTAAGTATTTTACTGATATCATGAAGAATAGAATGATTCCTTCTCATTACTTTGAATGCAAAATGGCTTGAAGATTCTTCCGCAAAAGAAGAGAAAAAAAAATTCCTTAGAAGATGATACCTATTTACTAACGCGGTTGACATACCTTCACAACAAAATTCAGCTCTTTAATCTCTGGAAAATGTTAATCTATCCCGGCGACTAACAACAACAAAATTTTTGTTTGTTTTATCTTCCAAGTAGTACGTACGTAGTCCAGTGCACAGCTGTCGTCTGATCACTACTCATATGATTATTTTGTATATAAAAGTATGTGTATATAACTGTTAACTTTGTATATAAAAGTATGTGTATATAACTATGTAGTATTTGTATACGATGTAAATAGTATGTATAGCCTAGTATTTATGCATTATATTATTAAAGTGTTTGAATGATGCTAAAGTATTTCAATATCCGAGGAAACAGTAGTAAACAAATTTCCCCACCCCCAATGAGTTGGGTACATATGTATATCTAAGATGACTTAAACTTATAAAAGCCTTTTATGTATAAGCTAGCTTTTGTAACAACACATATCTTACGAAAAATTACTTATGTGAAGATGGTTTTAGTAGTACAACAAAATGATAGTTATTGTATCGTTAAAAATATCAAAGTGAACGAAGTCGCAAAGTCGATTCTATGTCATGTTTTTCCTAAACGCGTGACTTAAAGGAGAACGTTATTTTGGTTGTTTTATCACTGGCACAACCCCATAACAATGCAGTGTATGTATGATAATTCTAAACTATTATTCACTAACCAAAATAACGATGATATTTTGTATTGAAAATTAATGTTACTATATTCCAAAATTATTACTACGTAGCATGAATAGTACTATAAAAATTTCGAAAGATAATCTTGCTGTGAACGCTACCATAATTTGATTTTCATATACGTACGTACATTTTGTCAGCTGGCTGGCCTCGCATAGATAAAATTTGATTTCACTGATATGGAATTACTCCACGAATAGCCTTTTTTACTTATGAGATATGACGATAATATATAAGGTAAAAAAAGAAAAAAATGCTTTTTATGTATTTCGTTTACGCTTCGTCGCCAATAACAAACAGCAATTACTTACGATAATCTATGACAAATACGTTTGTATGACTTCATTGTTCAGAGAAGTTATATACGAATACTGCCAAAATAATAATGAAGTTCGAATTAATTTTAGACCTTAATGTTATTACTACTGTAATTACACTACCACTACTATTAAAATTTCTAAAAGTTTATCAAAACAAAAAATGTCGCTTTGAACGCAACCATATACATAAACCATTTTTGTACGTAAAGGTATATGCTTACATTTTGTGGCTGGCCACTCCGACGATAAGTTGAGTGCAATGATGTGGAATTATTCTTCGAATAGGCTATTTATTATGAAGATATGACTATAATATATATGGTAAGAATGGTTTTATTACCTTTATTGTCAGTTAATATCATAATGTGAATGTTTGTGTACGTTGGTGGTTATCGCACTGCAACTACGCTTAGCCTACCAATGAACGTCGTACATAAACCTTGAATAGGCTATTTATTTCGAAGATAGGACAATAATATATTAGGTGAGAATGGTTTTATTACCTTTATTGTCAGTTAATATCATTATATGAGTCTTTAAATGAATGTTGGTAGTTATCGGACCACGGCCAAGGGTTAGCCTACCGAAAAACATCGCATACGCAACACAACAAACCCGTGATGCAGCGATTCATACCAGTGATGTAACATGAGAAACGGTCCAAGAAAAAACCCGTGATTAACTGGATCCGTGAATACTGATCCGTGAATAAGCGATGCCCCACTGTATGCCTATAACACATGGGATCTAACCCCACAAACATTCGACAGTACAAAAATTTCTTGTTTTTCATTCCAGCCAACCCAAAAAGTGCCCCTTTTCTTACGATAGTCCAATTTTATGAGAACTGAAGCTGAGAAAACTGTTCAAGCTGCTAATGATTATTATCGTACATCGGCAACAAGGCTAAAACTCCAGTAAATGTATGCCATCAAAGATTATGAAACCATAGTGCTAGCTCTTTCCCACAAAGAGCCAAATATTTAATGAATTCACATAACCTTGCACCAATTTTCCACCCAACTATAGAACTCCCACTTCCCTGGGCTTTGAAAGAGTTAAAAAATATGTACTGCTCTATCATATCTTCTAAAAAGAAATATGACAAGCACAGAGATGTACTGTCAACATGCATTAGAACACATCAGAAGAAAAGGAGATCAACAAATGATCTATACAGATGGGTAAAAAAAAAAAAAAAAAAAAACTGGAGTAGGAGCTTCAGCATTCTCAAAAGCTAAATTAGTTAAAATAAGTCTTCCCCAATATCATCAGTATGCACTGCTGAACTTGCAGCCATACGAATAGCACTAGACATATCTGAGAAAAGCAATATCCACCATAGTTTTCAGTGACTTACAAAGTGCTATTGATGCTATAAACAAGTACAGGCACCCCCCTGGTTTAACGGCAGGGGTTCCCTTCCATTGGGGGGGGGGGGGGGGGGATGCTAAGCGAAATTCACCACTAACCAAAATTCAAAATTCTATGGATGTCACAATCCACATTACGGTGCCTTAGACAGTGTCACAGCCAGATATTTTGCCCTAATATTAATAACTCTCTAATGAAAATGTGGAATTTCATTTGTCTCATCATTTACTATGGTCTGCCTGGTAATAATACAAATTTTTAATGTCAGATTCAATGAACTTACTAGTAAATCTTGGCCAGAGACCTTTTTCAGGCTACTAAAATTTCCTCCATATCTTTGTCGTATCTTCTAGTTAGATCAGCTAAAAAAGCAAATGAGAATGATAAAAGTATCATGAGTACCAGTATAATCGTTGCTTAAACAGCCATAAACAACTGAAAGATAACAGTTGTTATGCTACAACAACCAGACCAAATCAGATTATAACAATGTTTTTCTTGCATTTCAGCCATCGTATAACAGTAAAAAATTAATTATGTCAATTAAGTAGAACAGGACATATTAATATTTTTGCATAATACCCTTTATTTTTTGGTATGGAGAAAATATTGGCAAGGAAATATAGTATGACTAAATTTAAGCTGCAGTTGTAGCTGAAGCTGAGAAAAATGTTCACACTGCTAATAACTTTAAATTGTCGTACATCAGCAACATGAATGCAACTCAACTGCAAATAATAGTGGAGAAAAAAGTATTTTAATAAGTACTGGAAATGAAAGAACACATTTTGTTTTCACACCGATAACAGATAAATAACCTATTTACGCTAAATAGAAGCAAAAAAATCTCTCTGAATCAGGTTAAGTAAGGCAAAATAACCCTGTCTCTGACCTCTGCTGATTTTTCCAAACCAAAACATAGATCGCTTTGTTTGTATTTTACAGTACTACACATAGTATATGAGACTACATACAATATTATTGGGTACTATGAAGTAAAGCATAACTTTTTAAAAGAGCCAAGGAGAAGATGCATGTTTGTTTTGTTTGTATTTTATGAGGATCTTTTGGTGCTTTGGCAAGTACCGAAATATGTACAGATAACCAAACAATGTCATCTGTTAATGAAAAAATAACCAAGTCTAGTTCACATATTTACGTCTATTTTCAACTTAAAAACACTTCATATAAAGAAAAATAACCTTGTCACATATGAATAGAGTTTCTGAAGATTAATTTACGGTAAGTAGAAGCAAGAAAATCACTGAATTGAGTTAAATACAGCAAAATAATCTGCAAATACGGCAAAATAGAAAACATGATTGGTTTGTTTGTATTTTATAATACAAATAGTAATACATGACTACATACAGTATTACTAGTTACAGCCAATTAAAGGGGTAACATTTTAAAAGAGCAGAGGAAAAGTCATATCCGTTATGTTTGTATTTTATGAGGCGGTCTCAGCACCTAGCCTAAGAAACTGAAGTGTTTAACTGTTAAGACCTCAGGTTTGTTAGTTATGAAAAATACAAATTAGTTACAAATTTGGTATTTGTTCATACACGAAACAAACCTTCGGTCTTAACATTAGGATAGACTTACTATTGGAGGGAGGTAAGTCTCTACAACTGACTGGGAGTTTGCCACCTTATCCATTTCCGAATATATAGGGAAATTCTAAGAGAATGGACAATGAACTAGGACCAAAGATATAAGCGGATCTATTGGTTTCCTCCTCCCACTGGGTGTAGATACCATTCTACTGTTTACTCTTGTCCCTTGCGACTGGATCCACCTACACCCCTCTTTTCCTTATTATCCAGAGGGGTGTGTTGCTACTGAAAAGTATATCATCAGCTAAGATAGCTTCACAGTATGGCTGACCATCTCACCTGCATCTAGTCCGTTCCAGCACATGACGGTACTCTCCTTCATATTGCCCGTAGTTAAAGGAGTAGGAAGAAAGTAGTAAAGAAAAAAGACCAGTCATCCCATTCATTCTACTTTCATACCTTCATCTTAGACTAGAGCAAACTGACCCGCCAGGGGCACTGGATGAACTATATCACTTGTTGGGCCGCCACCACTGGACCCAAGGAAAAGGTAGGTGTCCAAGGATCTATGGGCAACATCTTTCAAATAAAATGAGGTGAAACGTAGTTGGCGCTTCCACATGCCAGCTTTCAGAAATTTTATCCACAGACATGTTCTTCTTAAATGCCAGGGAAGCACTCACACCCCTGATGTCATGAGCTCTAGCTCCCACCTGGCTATCTGACCCTCTGTCTTCTGCAGTATAAGCATCTCTGATCGTCTCCCTTAGCCAAATGATATTGTATTCTTGGACACTTCCTTCTTGTTCCGTCCTGTACTTACGAAACAACCTCTGGCACCCCGGCCTGAGGTGCCTTGTTCTCTTTAAGTACTCCCTTAGTGCCCTGACGGGCACAGGAGCATCTCAGCTTTGTCGTTGTCTACAAAGTCTGCCAAGGAAGGTATGGTAAAGGAGTCGAATCTGCCGTCTACTATTGTTGGATTTTGGGTCTTTGCCACGAATTCTGGGACAAACTCACACCATTGATCTCCAACCTCTCGAGTGCTTTATGAGATATGAGAGGCCATGTAGCTCCCCCACCCTTTTGGTTGAAGCCAGGGCCAATAAGAAGACTGTCTTCAGGGTCAGGCTCCTATCCGTGGACTGCCTTAGTGGTCTGTAGGGGGGTTTTGTCAGAACTACTCAGTACCTTGGTCAGATCCCAATCTGGGGCTTTTAGCTCCTTTGGTGGGCATGACTGTTCAAAGCTCCTCATCAGCATGGCCAACTCCCATGAAGACGATATGTCCACTCCTTTCATTCGTAAGACTGAGGCTAGAGCAGCCCTGTACCCCTTCACTGCAGATACAGACATATGTTTTTCTGTTCTGAGATATATCAGAAAGTCTGCTAACTGCTGAATAGTGGTACCGAGTGGAGACACGTTCCCTCTACGACACCAATCACAGTACGCTGACCACTTTCCTTGGTATACTGTCGCAGATGATTTTCTGATATTACCTGCCATCTGAGTTGCTGCTTTCTGCGAAAACCCTCGCTCTCGGAGGAGATACTTGACAGTCTCCACCCGTGAAGCGATAGGACTTCACCGACTGGTGGTACCTCTCCACGTGAGGCTGACACAGAAGGTTGCTCCATGGAGGTAACTCTCTTGGCACATCTACTAGGAGTTCCAGTAGGTCTGGAAACCACTCTGCTTTCGGCCATAACGGGGCTACCAGGTCATCTTGAGGTTCTGAGACCGCATTACCCTGTTCAGAACCTGACGGATTAGACAAAAATGGAGGAAATGCGTACACGTCCAGATTGTCCCAGGGGTTGTTTGTAGCGCATCTTCTGCTACTGCTTCTGTGTCCGGGACTACTGAACAATACACTTCCAACTTTTTGTGTACCTGGTTGCGAATAGTCTATGATCGGTCCCTTCCCACAACATGAGCATCCTGTCCACTACCTGTTGGTGTAGGGACCACTCCGTTCCAGAATCTGATCCCTGCGGCTCAACTTGTCGGCCACTATGTTCTTTTTCCCGGAATATACCTGGCCTTGATGTCTACCAGGTTCTCTATAGCCACTGGTGAAGTTGAACTGTCATCACATGTAACTGCCGAGAAACTAGCCTCCTTGCTTGTTTATATATAAGCTACTACTGTGGTGTTGTCTGACATCAATACCACTGAGTGTCCCTTTACTCTCTCCCTGAATTCTTGTAGAGCCAGGAAAGCTGCTTTCAACTCCAGCACGTTTATATGGAGTTCTCTGTCCTTGCAACTCCATTTTGCTGACACATCAACTCCTCCACCATGGGCTCCCCAGCCTTCTAGTGACGCATCCGAGAACAGCAAGAGGTCTGGGGAGGATTGTTGAAGGGGGACACCCACTGTCAGATTGTCGTCGTCCACCCACCACAGCAAGTCTTTCCTCACTTCTGCCGACAAGGGAATTTGCTCGTACGGGTGATCTACTGTTGGTGACCAAAACTCCTTCATCCTCCATTGTAGGGACCGAAGGTGTAGCCTTCCTTGTGGTACTAGCTTCTCCAGGGAGGTTAGGATTCCCAGCACCACCTGCCACTGTCTTGCTGGCTGTGTCTGCTTTCCGAGAAAGGCATTCACCACTTGTTTGCATTTCTCTACTCTTTGGTCTGTCGGGAATACTTTGGCTTGTGTTGTGTCTATCACCATTCCCAGATATTCCAAACGTTGACTTGGATCCAGCTGCGACTTCTGCTGATTCACCACAATACCTAGGCTGTGACAAAGCTGCAGGAGGGCCGCCCTGTCCCTGAGTAATTTCTCCCTGGACTTTGCTATCACCAGCCAATCGTCCAGATATCTTATTTAGCCTGATCCCCTGAGCATGCGCCCACGCCGACACGAGGTGAACACTCTTGTAAAAAACTTGAGGAGACGTTGTCAATCCGAAGCACAGGACCTTGAATTCGAAAGCTTTCCCTGCAAGACTGAAGCGGAGAAATTTCCTTGAAGACTGATGGACTGGTATCTGAAAGTATGCGTCCTTTAAATCGACTGTCAGCATAAAGTCTCCGATTCTGACTGCTTGTAGAACCGTTTTTTGGAGTTTCCATCTTGAAACTGGTTTTCCTTATAAACAGATTCAGCGTTGACAGGTCATTACTGTCCTCCATCTCCCCGTTGGCTTTGGGTACCAGGAAAATCCTGCTGTAGAAGCCTTTTGTCGGACTGCATACTTGTTGCACAGCTCCTTTTTCCATCATCTTCTTCACTTCGTCCTGCAGAATAGTGGCCTTCTGAGATTTGTGGGCATAAGTGACGTGGGGTAATGGTTGATCTGTCAGGGGCGGGGTTACCTCGAACGGAATCAAATACCCGATCCTGAGAACATCCACCACCCACTGCTCTGCCCCTAGTTCCTGCCAACACCTTCCAGTGATTTGCCAGGCAACCCCCCACTGGTGTGGCCGAGTGATGGAGGCGCCCATCTTATCTTCTTGAGTTCCTCTCCCTCTTCCCCTATTGCCCTTCCTCTGTTGTTTCTATTGTGAAAGGGCCGATGAGTTATCCTCTTTGGGGAAGAGGGTCTTGTGACTCTATTAGGGATGCTATGTCTCACTGTCTTCTTTCGAGACATCTGCTGTTGTCTTCCCTCCAAAGGAGTAGTTTGGCTGTTAGACGTTTTCCTAACTGCCTGTTGTCACCAACCTATCGTTAGTGTCCATCCTTCTTCTATCTATCGCCTCTTCCATATGACCTCTGGCAACAGTAGTTGCGATTCCAAGATATCCCCATTCCTCATTGCTAACAGGGAATCCAAATCCACATTGCGGCTTAGTCTAGCCAATGCTGCATCTCTCCTCATTAGCAGGATATTTTGCCCAAACATTGGCACTTACGTTTGTCAGGTACTACGCAATCGCCTTGGACCCTGACTGTAGTAATCTAATGAACAATGGTTCATCCACTACTTTCCTTGTTGCTTCCGAGGATGCAATTTTCACCACTGCTGTTGACCAAAGGTCTAACCAGGACGCAGCCTGAAAGACAGAAGAAGCTGTTGCTTCTAACGTAGCAGCCTCTTGGTACGTCATCGAAGGGCACTCCATTTTAACCTGATCCAAGGTTAATCCAGGCCTTAACCTTACAACATTAGGGTTCATTGTCTAGACAGCAAAGGGACCTTCGGTGTCGTATAATATTTCCTTTGTTTTATCATTGGAGGGGGAATAAATTTAAATGATCTATTAGATCTTAAGGAATTATCCCTCCCTGCAATCTTTGCGTTTTACGTGTTGCAAGACCGATTCCGTATGACTCGAACAAGGCAATTCATACTACACCTTGGTATCCCTCTTTAGTCCAAACGCCATGTCAATTCCAGGAGGAAGCATACTGGCCGGTGTTTCTGTCTTCTCCGAAAGGCTATTGAATTGACGAATCAAATCAATAACCTCTGCATACGAGGCCAGAAACTCTTGGTTTTCTCCTTCCTCCGGCTCTAGTGTACCACTCTCCGTCACGAGGGATGTTGTCTCGCCTCTATCTTCTGACAGACGGCCCGGAATTCCACGGCCCGCCTGCCCCTACGGCCGCGGTCTCTTTGATCTTTGCTGGCCGCTGTTGGCTCGATCCCAGATAGTCAGCAGGGGAACGAGAACGTCTCACTCTTTCTCTGCTCACGGATCTAGAGCGAGAATCTCGTCTAGATCTCCACGATGAAGGCTCCCTTAAGACAGAGGTAAGTTCGTCTCTATTAGCATTGGCATCGTTTTCGAGCGTCGGCGAGCCCGGCCTCGGCCTTCTATCCAGACGGACACTGCCTTCCACGAACGTATCCGCCGAGGTTGCCAACTCTCTATTTTTCGTACTTTTTAATAGGAGCCTTATCGTCCTTCGTACGTATTTTGAACGCCTTACGGGCGAAACTGGACTTGCATTCCATCCTCTGCTGCACCTTTCGCCGCCAACGTCGATTTTACCAGAGTATCGCAGTTTTTGCGATCCGAACTGGCAACTCCGCCTCGGCCGCTAGCTCGCCGGCCGTCACCTCTCTCGCTTGTTCGGACTCTTGCGAACGGCTTCGTCTGCCAACCTTGTGCTTAATAGCCACTGATTTTCCGACCTTCTTGCTGACTTGGAAATGACAGTCTTGGTCCGAAGAAGAGGAAGAATTGATTCTTCTCCTCTTGGCCGAGGATCCGCCAGGAACTCCCGAATCCTCCTCCAACGCTTGACTGGCGCTCGCCGTGACGTTATCGGACTTAGCGATGACAGCCCGAACTAGAGGGAAGAAGACGAAGAAGGCGAATCACACTTTTTCTTTTTGTCTCTCTTATTCATTCTCTCCTCTATATCCTGTAATTTCTGCATTACAGTTTGCATTGATGGGTCAGAAGGCATATTAGCGTCTGGGTGCAGCGAAAAAGGCCGAGAATCGGTCTGTGACGTCATCACGCCTGCCATCTCAAGAGTGTGACGTATGTTGTGACGTCATCCCTCTCGTAGGGAGAGACTGAGAGGTTTCTGCTGGCAACCGCACGTTTGCTGCCAAACTACCTCCCACGTTCTGCATCGCTGTAAATACTGAGTGGGATGGTGAAGCCGCGGCATTAATTCCCATAAATTGCAAGCCCGGGGATGAGGAACATTCAGCGCTGCCGACCATGCTGGAACCGTGACGTCATATAATGCGCAAGCAGACCATCCAAGGTTGGTACGCCTGGTAGGCCTAGCGCTGACCACGTACCATCTAACCTATGCGCTTGAGTAGCAGGAGCCTGGAACAAAGATGGCGGATCTCCCCTCTACTTGCTGGGAACAAAGGTAGAGTGCAAATTATTCATAAAATTACCCAAGGCCCCTCCTGACGTTTCTATACAGAACCGCTAGGAGAAACCGAAGGGGTATGAGACAATTCAAAAGCAGGTGGAGAAACATATGGAGCAGCCTGGTTTATTACCGATACAAAAGAAGCCGGTAAGGATTGGTCATCCAAAAGATGGCGTCACCCCCTTCCTTTGTATTGGCTTTCCCATAGAACTTCTTCCACTGTTCCACCGACCAAAACCGCGACAAACAGAAACACGGATTAGTAACCGTACATACGTTTTCCCTGCACCTACTTCACGTTGGATGAGGATCCGTCGACACCGAAGTTAGGAACCTAGAACATGGAAAGCCACTGACTCCTGGGCATTTCCTTTGTCTCCTCTTCGAAGCGGTAGACGATCCCGATGTTGAGGCAAAATTCTCCATCATACCACGTATACACTCTTACCACACACTGATCACACTTGGAGAAAGAAAAGGAATGAAAAATAAAAAATGAAATGGATAAAGAATGGGCAAACTGAAAAACCGGCTTTGAATGAGATAGACAGTAACACGTCTTATCTTAAAGGCGGTAGGAAAATAACTGATGGGTCACAGGTAGCCGTGGGCATTCTGTGTATACATGCCCCGTGACCTGGTATAGATGCCATTAGTCCCTGGATCTCACAAGTGTAATTTTAATTCTACCGGTTTCCAGCTTGGCACTAGTAAATCCTAATGTTAAGACCTCAGGTTTGTTAGTTATGAAAAATACAAATTAGTTACAAATTTGGTATATTAAACAAGTGTGGTAAAACCGAAATGCCACTAAGCAATGGCGACAGTAACAGCGGGCTGCCTGTACAAGTCTCCAAATCACCTTGTACAAGAAATCCAAATAAAAACACATCAACTTATTCAATCAGGACTATTAATAAAAATCTGTTGGATTCCAGCACGTGGGAATTGAAGGAAACAAAAAAGCAGACAATGCTGCCAAATTAGCTTGCACTATTCCATCAACAATGACACTTGCCCCAGTATCAGACTAGATAACCTCTATGAAGCCTTCAATATATCCAGACTGGCAAACAGATTGGACATCAGTACCAACTACAAACAAACTGAGAAATATAAAAAGTGATGTTCATTCATGGATGTCATCATCTCAAAAAGAAAGAGCTAAAGAGGTGGTATTAATAAGACTACTCATAGGCCATGCTAGATTTTCACATGGTCATTTGATGTCAAATCCATATCCAGACCCCATGAAATGTAGTACATGCCAAATACCAATAACTGTCTAACACTTATTAGTTGATTGTCCAATTTGGAACCATCAAAGGAACTTATGTTTTTGAAACTCAACATTAGGAGGCATCTTGCTGAAGGCAAGGATTTCTTGTTTAATAAGATCATTAAGTTTCTAAGTAAAACCAATTTCTTAAATAGTCTAAATGTTTTTTCTCGCGATTAATGCCTGAAAACCAGTCCAAGAAGAGCCGTTATTAGGCTCAGAGGTCTTCATATACTAATCCTTTATAAGGATATGATTACTATAATGAAACTAATACTGTAGACTGGTAGTTTTTGATTCTGTGGTGGACATGGCTGTGACTGTTTGTATTTTTCTCAGATGCTGGCTGCTATGTATTAGTGAAAAAATGTTTGCTGTATTTGGGGAAAAGGCTTAGAAGTTAACTAAAAGATGTTGACAACATGTAGCTTGGAAAGTAGTCTTTAGGATTGTTATAAAATGTTTAGCTTTTTATAAGCAATATTTGCAGCTTGGTTTTTATATTTTGTAAAATAAGTTATTAAAATACTTGGAAAAAATGTGTATTTGCAGGCCTAGGTAATTTAAAATTTGTTTACAGGATTTTTAATTAAAGTAGTGCAAGTTCATAGATACTACCTAGGAACTGTTTACCATACAGGTAACAATGGCCTTTTCTGCTAGAATTACTTGCTTAATATGATGAAATTTATTTGGAAAATTTTGTACTGCAGCCAGCACTCATCGAGAGGGTGCGGTAAGGTGAGCTTTGGCAGCAGTGGCTCCGGCATGTCTGGGTCGCATGGTGGACACGAGGGTTCATCCACATCATCATCTGGACCTCCCCAGGCATCTCCTCATGGTGCTTGTTCCACTGGTGGAGGTCAAGGCACAGCCAGCGCAGCTGGTTTGCCTTCGACCACCACCACAGCCTCCGCCACGCTCATGCTGCTCATCTACCTCCACCACATCAGGACTGCTCCCTACTGCTTCACTTGCTACTCTTGGAGGTATGTGTATTGTCATAATACTTAACCTTTTCTGTAGTGTGTTATCAAGGTTCATAGCCAACTGAGGAAAAATATATTTAAAATCTAACTTTTGTAGCCCTCCCAAATAGGATGTTTAAATGGAAATTTGATCTTTTTTACCTTATCAGACTGTTAAGCTAAGCATGGTCAGTTAATGGCTTTGCAAAGCGAGTTTTTTTTCAAGAATTTAATATTGTATTACAGTATTAACTATATGAAGATAGGTTCATATTGCATTTCTTGTCTATAGGACAAGCCTCTTATTATATTATTGGGCTTGCTTGCGATACATATTTTGCAGTTTTACTCTTAAGCAGTAAAAACATCTTATGTAAATTTATAAAAGTAAAATACCATACATGTGCAGTGTCTGTAATAGTGATTGTATGCTGTAGTGTAATGCTCTTTTTGGGTATCCTTGATGTCGGAGGAATGCTAGTAAAGCAAGGTAGTAATTAGTCATTCTGTTGTCAAGGAGTCCTGTGTTTGGATCTGGACCCTGTCTGAATAGTTTGGATTATACATAAATTTGTTTCTTTGGTGGAAGGATTTAATTTTTTCTGTTGAAATGTGGAATTGGTACTTGGTTTACTTGGGTCTTGAGCATTTTCTTTGTCTGTGGGCTTAGGGGACTTCTTTCTCCTCTTGTGGATTCTGTTGGCTTCAAGTATTGATTTGTGATTAAATTTCATTATGCATAGGTTACTGAGGTACTTATCATTGTTCATGGTTCTCATGTCTTAAGAATGTAACTGGTCTGATACTGTACCATACATAAGGCTACTATGGATAATCTTATAACAGTATTTTTTGAATGTTTAAGCTGCTGGAGTGTTTTAAGAAACTTGTAAATTTACAGACAGTAAAGTCAAGCTTGCTGGGATGTAGGTTTAAGGTGGGTACTGTCATTGCTGTTATATATATATACAGTATGATATGTGTTTATACAGTATATACATATTGTATATATTCAGTATATTATATATTTATTATTGAATTAAGCAACTTCAGTTTATGTAAAGTTTCAAAGTAGCCAGAATAGGGAATAACGCCACAGAAGTCGCTCCTTTTTTGTTTTTCTTAATTGCTTATTAGTCTGCCACCTTTCCTTTTTTTTTTTTTTTATTAGTATTAATGTCCTGATTAAGGGGTGCACCGACTGCCAAATTTCAAGGAATTAACAAATTTTAGTCAAAAGTTTTCAACTTACATGTAATGCTAAAAAAAAGTTTTTTTTAGATTGGTTCATTGATAATTTCGATTGGTTCATTAATAATTTCTGTTCATCTCTTGTATGACACTGTTAAACACGAATCTTAAAAAGAATTATAAAAGATTTTGTATTAAAAATTCAGGATATGTCCTAGTGATGGTTTATTGATAATTTCTGTTCATCCCTTGTATGACACTGTTACCACAAATCTTAAAAAGAATTATAAAAGATTTTTGTATTAAAATTCAGGATATGTCCTAGTGAGGTATGGACTTTTTTGACAGTTTTTATGCATAAATATATCTAGAAACATTTATTGCTATGAAAGAATGTTTAGATTGTTCATGGACAATTTTGTTCTTTGCTTGTACGGCACTGCGAAGGAAAAGACTGGTAAAAAATGCACCATTTTGGGACGCGTTTTTACGATAATTAAACATATCCTGAACCATTATGCTATAAAAGTGTTTTTTCATAGTTTCAAGGACAACTTTTTTGTTCATTTTTAATGGCAATGTGAATGACAAATTGTAAAGAAATCATGGAAAATGAATTTAAAAATAGAATTAATTAAAAATAGAATTAATTCAAAAATTCCCGTTATGCATCCTATTTTCTTTAGCGTTAGCATAATAGAGAAAACTTGAATAACCTTCAGTCATTATATATAAAGTAAGTTACTTTATAGGATGGAGCCTTATGATGTTGTCGCTCCCCGTAAGTGCAAATTTTTTGTAATATATAAATCAAGAGAGAGCACAGTTTTATTCATTTGATTATATTGTAAATTTCATGGCATTTCTTATAGGACTAAATAGTTTCAGTGCAAAAATCAGCCTTGTAACTCCTATTTTCATAGTTATTACACAAACCCGGCATGAATTTTTTTCTTTTGCCATTTTCTCAAAAACTTAGTTTTCAAAAATAAATGCCGATATATCTGCAAAAAGAGAAAAAAATGCCGATATATCTGCAAAAAGACTGAACCAAATTTAATGAAACTTTTACTGATAATAGTATAATTATATATCTTGATATTCAAAAAGTGAAATTGATTTTTTTTAAATCAAATGACGTGTTTTTCAGATACAAAAGAATTAAATTAGAAGTTAAATTTTTTAGTTTCTCTTTTAAAAGTTTCACTATTAGTTGAGGAATAACTGGTACAAATTTGAAGCAAATCCCTTTGATCATAAGGTGGCTATAAATACTTGCTTTATAATAGGGCCTATGGAGTCGGCGCTCCCCTTAAATTAAATGCCCATAAAATTTTAGGAGGAATGCACTGCTTCTAGTAGATGTGTGATTTTCTCTCTTCTTTACTCAGTCTCACACATGCCTGTCAAGAAGCTTTTCCTCATTTGCTTTTAGTTTGTGTGCATGTGTTTTTAGATCATTACTTGAAATTCAAAAGTCTCATGCTTATTTTTGTTCTGGCAGTTTATAATAAATTTGTGGGGTAGAAGTTTGTTGTATAACACAGTTTTTTGTATGTTGTAAGATTGAATACAAATGTGATTACCTATAGGGATTGCTCCCAATTTTTTATTTTATTTTTTTATTTGTTTAGTTAAAAAGATTTTCTCAGTACATATGTACTGTTACACCAAGTGAGTTTATTGCACTTGTACACGTCGTTAATAATGTCTGGCAGATTTTAATATTTGTGGGCATTAATGTTAATTTCTCATGTGGAATTTCTGCCTTATAATGCCTGTTACTTCCTTAGGTATGCTCTTTCTCTGTTCTGTTGCGGATCTAGTATAATTGGTGCAGTGTATCCCTACTCCTTCTCCCTTGGATTCCAGTGCTTGGTTTCAAGCCTAAATCTCATAGTCCATTCCTTTCCATTCCCTACCCCTTCTCCAAATATCCAAATTGTCAGGTTTCTAACTTTTAAAGCACGTCTTATTCTAACTAACCTGATGTAACATAATGTTCCCAGTTGTAACAGATGCATTTTTTTACGTATATAGCGGGCCTTGAGAGAGGCTAGATACGTAAACGGAAGTGATTGAGGGATTTCAAGAGGGAATTGCTTCAACTTACCGTAAACTGATAGTTATTATTAATTTCTTTAGAGGGAAGGTCGCCAGAAAACTCAGCTCGTTACTTAAAGCTATTTATTTACAAAAAGGCCCGTGCTGGGCTGGAGAAAAGGTAAATGATGGCTCCACTGGAGCTGTAGTAGCTGGTTTTCATACACTTGGGGTAATGCACACTTGCGGGCAGAGAGACGGCACGTGACTCATGGAATCTGGAAAAGAATCCCAGATTAAACAAGATCAAAGGAAAAATGACTTCTTGCTTTGATTAAGGCTGATTAATTCTCTAACATTGGGGAAGGTAAACTCGAATGGTTCACTGAGGTATGCACGAAAGCTTGGTCTTTAACAAGTCACAAAGGGGAGCACGTGGCCCGATGAGGACAAAGGGCTTTTGATGTAGAAGGGGTAAAAATGAGAATTGAAAATGAATTTAGCAAGAGTCGTATGGTAGTAAAAGGTGCTTGGTTGAAGTTTACACTTTCAGACGTACCTTTATGCAATATTCAGTGTATCCTTGTAGAAGAATGCGGCCTGACCTCTGTTCAGGTCTTGGGTTCGTGTCCACCAGTACGTCGTGGGTAGGCCTAAGTTTGGGAGGCTGGCCGGGTGGACATCTGTCCTGGACTACCGACTGCAGTTGACTGAGAGCGATACTCGTTGTTTTTGAATCACGGGGCTTCCAAAGACTGCCTCGAGCATCGCCTGAAAGGTGGTAAACACAACGCCAGCAAATTGGGAAGGAAAATAGGTCTTATTGTAGAAGTCCCTAAAATCCATCTCGAAGCCTAGCTACTCTTGTGACTTGCCTCTCTTACCCTAAGCTTCCGTCAGACCGGAAATATCTTCCCTAGACATACCCACGTCTCCCAACAACAGTCGCCTTTTCAGGAGAAGGCATGGCTGCTACTTTTATAATTAAATATCACTAAAACTCTGCTGGGAAGGCGAGGCGTTCTATAGACGTAGCAGCTCCCCCTGTTAAGAAGGCATTCACTCCCTTTCGGGCGTGAAGGTCTTGGCTTAAATAAGTTGATCGCCTCGACTACCCAGTTCTCCTACTCTAACTTGAAGTTTTTTTTTTGAGCAGCGATACGGCTGACTACAATGGCCTACCTAACTTATAGGCAAAGATGCTAAGTGTACTAACTTAATGGAGTAATGTAGTCTAGCCTAAGTAATAACTACGGGTTGTCTTGTGACGACAGTCTACTCTACCCCTAGATAAGGTTACTTGAAAATTCTACTTGCTACTAACCTAATGCCCTGGTACTAAATCATTAGCCTAACCTACTCAATACAGTTAAATGAAGACGCAATCATTCCAGAGTGTGGTACGCACAGCAGCAGTTCAGCGACGGAATTGTTAAAATACATAATGAGAGGTAATGATGCGTGGGGATGATGAGTGGTTAATTGACCAGGAGGGAAATGCAATGAGGTAATTATATTTAAGTGAGGGTTAGTATTACAATGGCTAGGGGTTAGAGGGTTAGTGCTACTGGCAGAGATCAGGCTGGCTACCTTCTCTGGGTAGGTGCCAGGATCATTCTGCAAATGAATGCGACACTGTACCTCGGGCACAGGTGTCAAGGAGAGCATGTGGCTCTTTCGTGTTAGTTTGTTAATGATTGGTTACGTCCCTTCTTCTTCTTCTTCTTATTCCTCCAGGACCTGGCTATACCAGTCCTAGGAGTAGACGGAGGCACAGACTCTGGGGAAAGGCCAGAAACGCCGGCAGGAGCAGAGGCAGTGGTAGCCTGAGGGATTTCAGGAGAACACCCTACTTCGGTATCTGCAGCAACCGTCGTAGAGGTGGAACCTACTGCAGGGGAGGCCCTCACTTCGGCTGCTGCGACAGCCGGTCGTAAGGGGAAAACTCCAGGCTGACTCCTGGTCGGCGGCAGTTCCTGGTTTTCCAGAGGAGGTATGAAGGTTAGGTCTGCCGGAGGTTCATCCTCGGGCGACAGTGGTGAGGGTGAAGAAGACTCATGGACTTTGGGGTTGGCCATGGGCTGCGGTAAGCTCCATGCCTGTTGGAGGATCTCCTGTAGGAGGATCCTTGGTTAGGTTAGGCGCCGGCGCTAGCTCAGGGCCAGGCGCAGAGGTCAAGTTCGGTGGTGGCTCTACGTCCAGGCTGGACGGAGCTTGGCACTGCCCAGTGCTGCCAAGTGGCACTGGCAGAGAGTTGAGGTCGACTGGACCTGTGACGGGTACCGGAGGTGCAATACCTCTCAGCGTGCCCTTGGAAATGGGAGACAGAGGCTCCTGTCTCTTTTGGAAGGCTAAGCCTTGTGGAAAGTGGAGATTGTCCGCTGCTGGTAGTCGGCTAGGGCACCTAGGCCAATTCGTGGAGTGCCCTATTACGTTGCAGGTTTTGCAACGGAACTGTGAATGGTCAATCTCCCTCCTTGGTAACGGGGGAGACTGTTGGTGGACGTACTTCCTGGAGGAAGTAGAATTTCGATGACTCCGTGCTTTGGAGTGATTTGACGTGGGGTTAGGACCCCTAGGCTTTTTGAACGGTGAGGGAGACTTCATGTCTTGCCCTAGGAGGAGGTCGTAACCTCCTGGAATGTAGCTTGCAACTGCAAGGGTACATACTCTGGAGAAACGAGGTCTGGTGACTCTCAATTGTACGGTCGGAAGTATCAGTTTAATGTGATTGATGCCTTCAATGGTTATCAGTTGACGTCTGTCAATATTAGCCCCTCGGGGGATTCGATCTTCCCGTATCAGGGAGATTTGAGCGCCAGAGTCGTCGTAGGCTCTGACGTGGCTTGGCGGATAATGGCTTTGGAGGGGTGCGACTGTTATAGGGCCCTTAGCTGGGGGTCCTAGTGAAGAAGGATTGGTGACGGCCATTGCGATGGCAGGAATATGGTGGTTGCGCACCCTCCATAGTTGGCAGACATGTGACCCTTGCGGCCACAGTCTCGGCAGAACGTGTTCCAGAACCTCTTCTGTGGCACTGGACGGTAAGGCCGAGATGGCCCCACAGGTTGCGAATCTGTGGAGTCACCAAGGCTGGCAGTGTGCTCTGGCACAGGTGAAGAGTCCTCTCTGGCAGTGATTTGAGGTAGGGAGGTTAAGGAATCCTCCGTTGAATCACCCTCGGAAACAAGTCCGGGGTTAACTGGTGGGCTTACCTCTTCCAAAGTGGAGGAGGTAGGCGGTAAAAGGGTAAGAGGCTGAGATGGTGCGGAAGAAATTTCTATCTCGGGCACTGGATCAGGACCAGGCTCACAAATCGAAAGGATGTCAGGCTGACCAGAGACGGCGGGACTAAGAGAGACAGTGGGTGCAGGGCTGGAAGCTGGCAGAGTGGCTTGAGCTAGGATACTTTCCTTACGGGCCTTCTCCCGCTTGATGTCAAGTTCCTTCTCCTTGAGAGCGAGCTCATGCTTTCGCTCCTCTTCCCTTGCCTTCCTTTCTGCTTCTCTGGCTTGTCTCTGGTTTTCTCTTACTTTCTTTTCTTGCAGGCGTGCGGCCGCCTGCTGCGCCTTTATCCACTGGTCTAGTGCTGGTCCAGTGTAACCGGCCTCCTTGCCCAGAGTTATGAGGACTCGGAGCCTCTCGAGCTCTACGGCAAAGAAGTCGCGGGAAGCATTGTTGTTGTAGGAGCTCACACGAACACGTGTGCAGATTGATGCCAGAAAGGACCAGATCAAACTAGGAAGTGCTTTGCCAGGGTTTATTGCTGTTTAGGCTGCAGTAGAGGCTCTGATGAAAATGAAAATAATGGCCAGGAAGGGAACGGAATGGAATAGGAGTGCCTACTGTGGAAAGTGGCACTCACTTGGAAAGGTGTTCTGCGACGTGGTAGAGAAAAAGTCTGATAAGACTGGGTGCTCTGTGGCACTTGGGAAGTGTCCCGTAAGTTGGTGGCACTTCTGGATTGGCACCTTCTAAAGAGGTGAAAAAATCAAATGGAGAGTGCGGCGCACGTCACACTAAGGGGCGTTCCGCAGGACGGACACGCAGGTAGAATGGCTACCTGTACGGCCTGTACAGGTGCAATGGCACTTATGAGGAGGCGCTCCTTGTTTGGAGCACTGGTATTGTGCTAGTGTGTCCCGTCGGACGACACTAGATGCAGTATACTTAAGTATACCGAAGTGAAAGGGCACTGCTCATGGCAGAGTGTAATGGTGGAGGAGAGAAAGTAAAAGGTGGGAGTACTTCAGCAGCCAGTCGATGAACAGTGTCAAGAATTAGTGGCACTGTAAAATGATAAGACCTGACGTGCACTGGTGGCCAGTCCTAAACTGGTAACGACTTCTTCCCTGTCTGGAAGTAATGAATTTGCGTGGCACACTGTGCGAATTGTGCTTGCGGTACACGCAAGTCTTTTGGGATAAAAATGAACAAGACCACTCGGGCAACGACAGGTAATGATAATTGAAAATGCTCAGTCCCTCGCTGAAGTACTCGGTAAATGAAATAAATAAATGTTTGCAAACTGCAATGGACACATGCGCGTACGTATCACGCTGTGTAAATGAAAGACACAAGAGACTAAAATAAGGTTAATTCGGCATGCTATAATTAATGGTAAGATGTAGTACTCTTGGCTTCGTGAATAATGGGTTCTGGTTTTCTCTCTCTCTCTCTCTCTCTCGGAGAGGGTGAAAAATGATATATGAATGAACTCCCTTATATTTGAATTGAACTACTAATGTTAGTTTAATATGACGCAACTTGCGTTAAATGATTTACTTACGTTAACGTTTACTGAAAGAATTGCTTTTGAAAACGTTTTATGAAAAATGATAACGCGCTCGCGGTGAACGATGTTTACGTTAATGTTAGCGGCTTGCGCTTATGAAATGATTGCGTTTTAATATGAAATTTACAAAGATGCGTTTTACGTTAACAATTCTTGCAAGTGACTCTACTTTTAAGAGTTTTACGTTAACTTTAGCGTAACTGGACAAGTGAAAAATTACGGTAAGGATTTGAAAACGATGTTAGCAAACAATTGTAAATGAGGTTACGTTAAGTGAAATGAAATTTTCGCTCAGCGCGCGAGTGAGGGATGCGAGGTGAAACACGTGAGGCGAGAAGAGCGGGTTAGCACCACGGTGTGCTAGATTGATGGCGAATCAGCTGATTCTCTGTAAATGCGAAGGCAATTTACAACACAATTCACTTTCTTATTCAAGACGAATTACGTTAATTTCTCTGGCAGAACGATAGATACTAGTACAGACATTGATATTATTTACGTTAAAACTTCGTGACTTACGTTACTTTGCTTAAATTGTTTAGATAATGTTGAAAGAGAAAACAAACATGGCTGCCGCTGTGAGCGAAAACGAAGGCTGGTTGAGACCGCGCAGGCGCGAAAGCTTACTAAGCTGAATTAGCTGAGAGGTAGCGGTTACCAACACTTGGAATGAAAACTAAGTTAAAAATGGATTCCCTAACATATCACAGACAAAAGAATTGTACACTTCTTTTGCCGTAACTATAGATAAAAAACACTCCTAACTAGCTAGGCTTTCTAATACAGCAATAAACCCTGGCAAAGCACTTCCTAGTTTGATCTGGTCCTTTCTGGCATCAATCTGCACACGTGTTCGTGTGAGCTCCTACAACAACAATGCGATTTACAAAATAACCGAACTCGCTCGGCGCTCTGGCCGTTACAATAATAAGATTTCTACCTTCACATTTGTTTAAAACACTTTACAATAAAAATACTTAAACGTACCTTAATCTAACATAGGTTATAGAATAATCATATTAATGAATGGAATACCTTACCGTGAGCCAGTGTGTCTTCTTTCCCTGCAAGTGTGCTTGATTTGCTTTTTGTAAAATAATTTTACAGTTTAACGTTTTACAACGGATACGCGATTTTACAAGCTTTTTTTTTTAAGCAAGCTCAGGTTCAATCCAACCAGGCAAGATTCGCCAATTTACGTATATAGCGGGCCTTGAGAGAGGCTAGATACGTAAACGGAAGTGATTAAGGGATTTCAAGAGGGAATTGCTTTAACTTACCGTAAACTGATAGTTATTATTAATTTCTTTAGAGGGAAGGTCGCCAGAAAACTCGGCTCGTTACTTAAAGCTATTTATTTACAAAAAGGCCCGTGCTGGGCTGGAGAAAAGGTAAATGATGGCTCCACTGGAGCTGTAGTAGCTGGTTTTCATACACTTGGGGTAATGCACACTTGCGGGCAGAGAGACGGCACGTGACTCATGGAATCTGGAAAAGAATCCCAGATTAAACAAGATCAAAGGAAAAATGACTTCTTGCTTTGATTAAGGCTGATTAATTCTCTAACATTGGGGAAGTAACTCGAATGGTTCACTGAGGTATGCACGAAAGCTTGGTCTTTAACAAGTCACAAAGGGGAGCACGTGGCCCGATGAGGACAAAGGCTTTTGATGTAGAAGGGGTAAAACAAAATGAGAATTGAAAATGAATTTAGCAAGAGTCGTATGGTAGTAAAAGGTGCTGGGTTGAAGTTTACACTTTCAGACGTACCTTTATGCAATATTCAGTGTATCCTTGTAGAAGAATGCGGCCTGACCTCTGTTCAGGTCTTGGGTTCGTGTCCACCAGTACGTCGTGGGTAGGAGCCTAAGTTTGGGAGGTCTGGCGGGTGGACATCTGTCCTGGACTACCGACTGCAGTTGACTGAGAGCGATACTCGTTGTTTTTGAATCACGGGGCTTCCAAAGACTGCCTCGAGCATCGCCTGAAAGGTGGTAAACACAACGCCAGCAAATTGGGAAGGAAAATAGGTCTTATTGTAGAAGTCCCTAAAATCCATCTCGAAGCCTAGCTACTCTTGTGACTTGCCTCTCTTACCCTAAGCTTCCGTCAGACCGGAAATATCTTCCCTACGACATACCCACTCTCCCAACAACAGTCGCTTCAGGAGAAGGCATGGCTGCTACTTTTATAATTAAATATCACTAAAACTCTGCTGGGAAGGCGAGGCGTTCTATAGACGTAGCAATTTTGTATGATAAAACAAATAATTTATTAGAGAGGAAGTACAAAAATAAACAGGTATTACATTTATCAAGCAACACTACAACAGAGTATGTTTTACAACCAAGGAACAGATAAGGAGTTGAGGAGATAAGATAATAAATGCACTTGCGACCAGATACTTGGTCAAAAGCCCTTTTCAGGCATTGGACCTTCCCTGCCATGTTCACTCATCCTACTTTGTCAGCTTTTTATGCCAAGACACTTAAGGAGGTGTAATTTAGAAAGGCTCTGATGAAATAAAGTAATTAAGGAAAAGGTGGATATAACCGTAAAATTTTTCTCATCCATCATATCTACTATACGTGGGTCTGAACTTGTAATTATTATTATATGTATATATATATATATATATATATATATATATATATATATATATATATATATATATATATATATATATATATATATATTTATATATATATATATATACATATATAATATATATATATCATATATACATATCTTATATACAGTGTTCCCCCTGTATTCGCGGGGGATGTGTGTGTATCAGGCACCCCCTGCGAATAGATCAAACCCGCAAATAGTTAGAATTCCCTATTAAAATGCCCCATATTTGCCTATCTTGAAGTTCAAATACCAAAATGTATACTTTTAAGTATAATCCTACATCAAATATACCATTGACTTGGTATTATTAATATAATTTCAAAGTCATCTTAAACATTTTTAACCATTAGAAAAATATATAAACAGCCAATAACAGAGAGAGAGAAAGTGAGTTCTTACGATAAATACATACTAGTATATCTTTTCCAGAGGAGAGAGAGAGGACTGAACAATTATGCTTGTCTGTATATCAATTCTTTTGCTGAGAGAGAGAGTGAGTTATCCTAATTAAAAAAGTGAAATGGTAGATTATTGTTTTTCTTTAAAAATACTATCGCGTAATATGAATTTTGTAATTACAGTATTATTATTATATTATTATTATTATTATTATTTTATTATTATTATTATTATTATTATTATTTGAAAGTATTAAAAACATATAGAACATGCACTATAAAAATTCTTGAGTCTCGGTAAATGAGAGGGAGAGAGAGAGAGAGAGAGAGAGAGAGATTGCATGAACACTTGGTGGCAACAACACAACAGCTCCTCCCCCTCCAGTCCCATTACTTGATAAATTGACAGCTTTAGTACTTGGAGTTAGAGAGAGAAGACTGGGATTTCCTTCATTCAAATTTATAAACTAAAACCTTACTAATTCACATTAGTATTTTCTTTAATGAATTGATAGTATTGTGTATACTTTAATATTAATATTTGAAAATAGTAAATCATTTATTTCTCATACAAAAGAAAAGAACATCTCTGTAGGAGAGAGAGAGAGAATTATTATTTTTATTATTATGTGATATCATTTAACCCTCTTACGCCGAATGGACGTATTAAACGTCGAGTCAAAATGTCTCCCGTATGCCGAATGGACGTATCATACGTCGACTCAAAAAAGTTTTTTTAAAAATTCGCGGAAAAATACTTATAGGCCTACCAGCCGAAAACTTTTGTATCACGCGCCTTGGGGGATGCTGGGAGTTCACGGGTCAAGGCGTTGTTTTGTTTACAATCGCTACGCAAGCGCGAATTTCTTTCTTATCGCACTAAAAAGTATCAGTGACACCTCAAAAATTATTTAGTCACTGACATAATTTTTGCACCATTTTGAATTATTCTTTACATGAAGTATTATATATGAAAATGTGCGCAATTTCATGTAAAATACAACAAAAAAATACTCATGATTGTAGCTTGTATCAGTTTGAAATATTTTCATTAAAATAACGATTAAGTGCAAAATTTCAAACTTTCGGTCAACTATAACTCTACCAAAATGGTCGAGAAACGCAATTTTAAGCTAAAACTCTTATATTATAGTAATATTCAATCATTTGGCTTCATTTTGCAACAAATTGGACGTCTCTAGCACAATATTTCGATTTATGGTGAATTTATGAAAAAACTTTTTCCTTACGTTCGCGCGGTAACTCTTCCGATAAAATTTTTCGTGCGATTGTCCTAATGTTTGCACCATTTTAAATTTGCCGTTACATAAAGTTTTATATATGGAAATGTGCGCAATTTCATGCACAATACAACTAACAACAACCCATGGTTGTAGCTTTTATCAGTTTTGATATATTTTAATATAAATAACGTTAAGTGCAAAAATTTCAACTTTCGGTCAACTTTGACTCTACCGAAATGGTCGAAAAACGCAATTGTAAGCTAAAACTCTTATATTCTAGTAATATTCAATCATTTACCTTCATTTTGCAACGACTTGGAAGTCTGTAGCACAATATTTCGATTTATGGTGAATTTATGAAGAAAAAAAAAACATTTTCCTTACGTCCGCGCGGTAACTCTTCCGAAAAAATCAGATTTTTTTTGTGCGATTGTCGAAATGTTTGCACCATTTAAAATTAGCTGTTACATAAAGTTTTATATATGAAAATGTGCGCAATTTCATGTAGAATGCAACTAAAAATGATTGAAGGTAGTAGCTTTACTCTTTTTTAGAAATATTTGCATATAAATCACGATAAATAGAAAAAAAACTACGTTCGGTCAAATTTGACTCTACCGAAATAGTCAAAAAACGCAATTGTAAGCTAAAACTCTTACGGCCTAGTAATTCATTTTGAAAGAAATTTGAAGTCTCTAGAACAATATTGTGATTTATGGTGAATTTTTGAAAAATATATTTAACTTCCCTCCTCGCACTGATTCGCGGCCGCAAGTCTCCGAAATGCGTACATCGCATTATCCTAATATTTGCTCCTTTTCATATTAGCCGTTTTATAGAGTTTCATATATCAAAATGTGCGCAAATTCATGAAGAATACAATAAAAAATAATTGAAGGTTGTAGCTTTTCCCATCTCCGAAATATGTGCATATAAAAAACTATACAGTGGTCCCCCCGTATTCGCGGGGGATGCGTACCAGACCCCCCCGTGAATAGTTAGAACCCGCGAATGTTTGGAACCCCTATAAAAACGCTAAAAACAGCCTATTTTGTTAGTTAAAACTCAAGAAAAACCACTAAAAATTTTCATACTTGGTTTTTTTAATAGTTTTATCACTAAAAGTGCATTTTATGATGAAATTGATAAAAAAAAACCAGGAATTTATGCATATTCCTCAAAGAAAAATACCGCGAATGTGCGAATTTTCCGCGAATAATGCAAGGAAACGTTCCCCAGAGAAATCCGCGAAAGTGAGAGTACGCGAATACGGGGGGTCCACTGTATATATAAAAATTTCAACATTCGGTCAACTTTAACTCGTCCGAAATGGTCAAAATCTGCAATTCTAATCTAAAACTCTTACAGTATCGTAAAATTCAATCATTTGTCTTCATTTTGAAACAAATTGGAAGTCTCTAGAACAATATTTAGATTTATGGTGAATTTTTTAAAATAACATTTTTTTACGTTCGCGCGTTACGAATTCGTACATCATATTGTGATAATATTTTTCCGGTGTTGCTTTTATTGTTTTACAATTTATTATATATCAAAATGGTTGCAATTTAGTGTACAATACAACGAAAAAAAAAGTAACTCATTAGCTTTGACCGTCTTTTGCACAGCGTGATTTGAATACAATTATGTATTAATTTTTTTTTTTCGCTACCATATATTGCATTATTTACATATTATGATGATAATATTTTTCATTTCTGGTGGTTGCATACTAAACTTCAGGCAATGACAAAAAAAATGAGCCAAAAATGAACTCTTAATCTTCAAAACTAAGTGCGCTATGATTTTTTGGAAAAATTATTTTTTCCGCTTCCGCGCTCACTCCAAACCGGCCCCGGCATACGGGAGAGGTTTTGATTTTTAGGGCTTCGGCGTAAGAGGGTTAATCTTATTGAACTTACTAATTTAGTATTAATCAGTATTAGTATTTGAAAATCTTTAAATCATTTTTGTACCATAAAAATGTATTTAGTCATGAAAATAACATCAAAATACACAAATTAGTGATTATTTTTGCCGGAAAAATCCTGTGAAAAGATGAATCCCCCACAAATAATGGGTAGACAGGGCCCAGAGAGAAATCCGCGAATCCGGAGAACGCGAATACAGGGCCCAGAGAGAAATCCGCGAATCCGGAGAACGCGAATACAGGGACCCACAGTAAATGTATACACAAAGCCAGCTAACTTTATTGAAGCTTCTAGGTAACAACCAGTGTGTTACCCATCATATTTATATATTATAGTTTCATTTAAGCTTTTTTGATAGTGTTTTATTGGCAAAATGGAAACCTTAATGTAAATAGGATCATTGGAGCCATTTAAGCTTTTTTGATAGTGTTTTATTGGCAAAATGGAAACCTTAATGTAAATAGGATCATTGGAGCCACTCTCAAAATCATGAAGGTGTTTTATTGAGGAAAATGCTGGAAGTCCCATTGCACTGTCAAAATTTAAATTTTATAAATTTTAGATTTTGCCAGTATCCCTACGTTTTTTTCAAAATGAGATTACAGTGTTCCCCCTGTATTCGGGGGGGGGGGTGTGTACCAGACACCCCCGTGAATAGTTAAAACCTGTGAATAGTTAGAACCACCACTAAAAATGCTTATAACTGCCTATCTTGAAAGTTCAGATACCAAATGTATATCTTTAATAACATCCTACTTCAATTATACCTAAAATTACTAACTTCTTATACTGTATTAATCCTTGAGGTTGTATTATTATCATCATTTCAAAGTCATCTTGAACATTTTACCATTAAAAACAATACCTACAGCCAATAACACAGAAAAAGAAGGAGAGACCAAGAACAGAGAGAGATGAGAGAGAGATATGAGAGAGAGAAGAGAGAGAGAGAGAGACCAGTGAATTGGGCAAACATCATATATCTGACCAAGGAGTTGAAATTATGAATTACTTTTTTGAGACCCAGAGAGGGAATTAGAAAATGAGAGAGAAGAAGAGAGAGAAAACTCCCCCAGACGCCAAACTCCTTCCCCTCCACCAATAGCATAATTATCAAACTTGTCATTTACTTCCCCTGCCCACCTTCCTCGCCACGTGGATAAAATTGACTGGAATCGCTATTTTTAATTAAATCTTTATTTAAAATTTTGAAAATTAGTTGTAAGGTTAAATCATTCATTTATTTTAACCTACAAAACAAATTAAACCATTATGTAAGAGAAGAGGAGAGAAAAGAGGAAAATTATTTTTTTTACTTTTTAATCTCATTTAAACTTAATATTATTTGGTAAAACTAGTAACAGGGTCAAGGCCCTCGGTTAAGCGGCAGGGTTCCGTTCCTTGGTCATCGACGCCAAGCCGATTTTCGACGGCCAAGGCGATTTTAAAGCCTACGGCCGCCCGCAAACACCTTCTTATTTCGAAAACTAGCCCAGTTCAAAGGCGCCGTAACCTCCCACAACGCGGCGCAATAAGTAAAATTATAATTTATTGCATGTTATTAGTAACTATAAGAATTTACTGTACAGTACATGTGGTGTCTAAAGTATGTAAAGATATAATAAAGTTTATACAGTGTACAGGTAGCTGTAGTGTTCAGGTTTACGATCATTAGTCTTACGATAGTCCGATTTTATTGAGAGATCAAATTACAATGGCCTAACTTTATCTATCTTCTAGTTACATAAGTTCAAATAACAAGGCAAAAGAGAATGATGAAAGTATGGTTTTTAACGTTATACTCGTTGCGTGAACGTGTACAGCCATGAACAACCGAACGAGAAACAACTTTTTTTTTTCTAAGTACAACCGAACTCGATAACATCTGTTTGGCTTGTATTTCAATCATTGTACTACAGTACAACATTACCGTATTTGTTATAAATGGCGTTATGTATAGAATAGAACTGAGATATCTTAATGTAATAACTTTATTTGCTATAGATTAGAGATCAATATAGATTAAAGATCAATCGGGAAATATACTGTTAAATTTAAACCTAGTTATAACTGAAGCTGAGAAAACTGTTCAAGCTGCTAATGACTATTATCATACATCGGCAACAAGGATAAAACTGCAGTAAACGTCTGCCATCAAACACAACTGTAGATAAAATTGGGATAAAATCATTTTAATCAAAACTACTGTGCTTGAAAGAACACATTTAACTGTTGGTTTCACGCCGATATAAGATAAATAACGTAAAGTTCGTATTACGATGATATAAAGGATTATTGCGAACGGAATCACGTAATTTTTTACGCAATAAACATGCCGCCAACGTAATCTGTTAACGAAAAAAATAGTTCACATTCACAACGAGACATATTCAATAAATATTTCCACCTAAAAACACGCTGTATAAGGAAAAATAACTTTGTCTCATTAAGTCAAGTACAGTAGTACCTCGAGATACGAAAGTCTCAACTTACGAAAAATCCAAGTTACGAAAGCCAATGCGAAAAATTTTACTGCTCTACATACGAAAAGTTTTCAAGATACGAAAGGTTGTTGCTGTAAAGTCCCGAGATTCGCCCGGACCACCGAGAACAATTTTAAAACTCCCGTGCCGCCAACTGAGTAAACTCGCCACCATCTTCCCGCTCTCCCATTGGTTCCTGATGCTAGTCACCCCATAAGGTCCTGCTCTCCTATTGGTCAGCATCTACCCCTTGTGCTTTAAGTATTCTATTGGTAAAAGGTTGCTGTAAATTAAAAAACTTATTCATGCAATACATTTAATAAAAAAAACATTAGATAAAGATAGAATAAAGAATAGAAATGAATGGTTATTATACTGTGTGGTGGTTTCAGTAGTTGAAGAGAGATAATGAAAATTTATGGCTTACTGTGTAAAAGTGATTGCTTGGCGATCGTTCGATACTCGTAAGTGCTGGATGTAAACAGACGTTTGGAAGCTTTTTTTTGTTTGTTTATTATAGTTAATGGTTACTTAATAATTATTTGAAATGAGTACATGCAATACATTAAATTAAAACAATTGTGAATTAGATATCATAATATATAATATAAATCAGACTGCCAACAAATACGTATTTTTTAGAATTCTTCTTCGGTTTTATTATTACGTTACGTATACGCATGTTTCATTATAGCTGTCAGTAACTCGGTATCTTCATTAGGTAAAGATTGAATAAAGAATAGAAATGAATGGTTATTATACTGTTTGGTGGTTTCATTAGTTGAAGAGAGATACTAATGACAATTTATGGCTTACTGTGTGCTAGGAAAAATGATTGCTTGGCGCTCGTTCGATACTAAGAGCTGAATGTAAACAATCGATTGGAAGGTTTGTTTTTTGTTTGCTTGTGTATTATAGTTAATGATTAATTAATAATTATTTGAAATGAGTACATACTGATTATTTATACATTTTATTGGCATATTCTAAGCTTTTAGCTCTTAGGTTTAGATGTCAGAATCATAGACTAGGCTACAGTAGCGGTTATAGGCTAGGCTTATTGCTAAGGGACATATGCTAAAGTCCTAATATATGCAGTAAAAATGGGGTTGAACATTACATGCAGTTGAATATTACTCATGTACAGTATTTTGCCTTTTTGGAGTCATATTTCTTCTGTCGTAACCCTAGAACATGTGTTTTAGGCCTGGAAATATAATTTACTGGGGTTTTTTGGAGGGCTTAGAACGGATTAGCCATTTTACATGTAAAATGTTCCAAGTTACGAAAAACTCATAATACGAAGGCCGTCTTGGAACGGATTAATTTCGTATCTCGAGGTACCACTGTATCTAGATATTTGTTTATGCTAACTAGAAGCAAGAGCATTCCCTCAGAATTGCGTTATGGTGAAACAAACACGTCTTCATCAGCTGATTTCAAACCACAACATTGGCCGCTCCGCAGAATACTGGCTTAAATTTGCCGTAGTATTTTAAAATACAATAATATGAGAATACATACAATATTCTTGGATACAGTGAAATAATGTATAACTTTTTAAAGGATTTATGGAAAAGATGCATAATTAATAAAATAACACAATGCATTTTTCGGTACTGGCGGACAAGAATGAACATGAAAAAACATCCGCTGACAACGTGGAGCGTAGTTAAAGGCTGCCTTAATTTGTATCTTATTTCTGTACAAAAATGAAAATACCTTTATGTAATATATTTTCATACACATTTTAAACATAAAAGCATAAATATTTAAAAAATCGACACGTCGATCGCTAAATTTGCACTCTTTTTAACTCTATATTTTCGGAAGAGCGGCAGACGGCGGCATACAAGAACGAACTTGAAAAAACATCGTAGTCGATAACTTGAAGGGCAGTTTCAAAAGCTGCCTTTTTATCATATTTCTGCACAGAAATAAAAAATACCCTATTCGTAATACATTTTCATACACATTTAAACACAAAAGCATAAACATTTATAAAATCGACACATCGATCGCTAATTTGCACTTTTTTTTTAAATTATATTTTCGGAAGAGCGGCAGGCGGCGGCTCACAAGTAAGAACATGAAAAAACATCGTACGTATTTGATAACGTGAAGGGCAGTTTCAAAAGCTGCCTTTGTATCATATTTCTGTACAGAAATAAAAATATCTTTCACGTAATACATTTTCATACACATTTTAAACAAAAGCATGAACATTTATAAATCGACACATCTATAGCTAAATTTGCACTTATGTAACTCTATATTTTTGACATAGAACAGCGCCAGAGGCATATATTTTACCCTAATACCTATGTAATAACTCTCCATAAAATTTGTTAATATAATTTGCATAACCTTTATGGTCTGAACGGCATGTCTACAAATGTATGAACTCGTTAGACAATGGCGCTAGCGGCGCTGTTAACTGAAAATTGTGCCGTAAAGATACCTTTAAAATGCCTTATTTTTGTAATGAATATTTTTGACGACCGCCGTAAAACCGATTCGCCGTTGAGTGATTGCGCCGTTAACCGTGGGCCGCCTGTACTGTATATTATTATTTTACCATAAAATGTAGTAATGTCCTTAAAGATATAGTACTTATACATACACTTCCAGCCCAAACAGAGGGCGAGAGTTACCACTAGGACATACTATCTCTTGTGGCAAGAGAGAGAGAGGAGGGGGGGGAAGTGTTATTCTTATTTAAAAGACTGAAATGGATAGATTATTGTTCTTCTATAAAATACTACCACATATGAATTTTGAAATTTGTTATATTACTAGTATTGTTATTATGCAAAAATATTAATAAACATGCACATGTACCATAGAAATTATCTCATCTCGGAGAGAGAGAGAGAGAGAGAGAGAGAGAGAGAGAGAGAGAGAGAGAGAGAGAATTTAGTGATCCTGAGAGGGCAACACACACACCCCCTCCTGACACTTGATAAATTTGACAGTTGTTGGACCCCAGCCATCTCAGCGTGGCTACATTGGAGTTCATAGACAAGATGCGGGTTAAAATGCATTTTCTTTCAGTCTTACATAATTTTTTTTTATTTATAAACTAAAATCTTGCTAATTCACTTTGGTATATTTTCTTTAATGAATTGATATTATTGCTGTTTACATTAATATTGATATTTGAAAATTAGTCATTTATCATCCAAAAAACATACATCTCTGTAAGAGAGAGAGAGAGAGATTTTTGTAGTATTTGTAAAATACTTTCACATATGACTTTTGTTATTAGTTATTATTATTATTATTATTATTATTATTATTATTATTAGATGATCATCATCATCATCATCATTACTATTAATATTACTATTATCATGAAAATATTAATAAACATATTATACATAGTGTACCATAAAAATCTCTCATCGATGTCAGGAGATAGAGAGAGCGAGAGCTAGAGTTCGAAAGAAAGATGCGTGAAGACTGGGATTTCCTTCATTCTTACATAATTTTTAAAATTTATAAACTAAAATCTTACTAATTCAATGTAGTATTTTCTTTATTGAAGTGATTGCTCTTTACATTGCTATTAATATTAGAAAATTAGTAAATCATTTATCACACAAAAAGCATACATCCCTGCAAAGGAGAGAGAGAATTATTAGTTATTATGTGATATTTAATCTTATTAAAATTACTAATACAGTATTGATCAATATTAATATTTTAAAATTAGTAAATCATTTTTGTATCATAAAAATGCAATTAGGCATGAAAATAACATCAAAATACACTAATTAGTGATTATTTTTCGTCGGAAAATCCCGTGAATAGGCGAATTCACCGCAAATAATGGGTAGATATGGTCCAGATAAAAATCTGTGAATCCGGAGAACGCGAATAAGGGGGTCCCACTGTACTTTATATGCGGCCTCAATTCTTGAAATGTCAAGAATTCTTTGACGTACAATATAAGAATATTATTAATTCAAAAATTTCAAGGACCTTGGGATGTATAGAATTAATGGTAAATATAGAGTGTACATTTCATGGTAAGTTCAGATAATTAATAGTTTTAGCTTCATAAAATTTGGAAAAAAAATGATGCCTAACATTTTTTATATCCAAATTATTACTACCTTTAATTTCTAATAACATAATGTAGATTCTGAATGTTTTATTTTTTGACATATATTGATAAGAAATGGAAGGTTATTTTTTTATTTTATATTCTAAAGGCATTAATCATGGTATGTTTTTGCACGACAACTCTGTCAATAAAAACTGTAGACCCAAGGACATTTATGGTTCAGTATAATATTTTACTTAATACATACAGGTAGTCCATGGTTATCGGTGGACTCTGTTATCGGTGATCCGGTTTTATGGGGTTTGTCCAGCGCCATGAAATCGCCAATTTATGGGACCGATAACTGGTTATTAGCGCCATAAGAGTCATTATGGCGCCATAGATCACTCCAGTTTCGGTTAATGGGGGTTTTCGCTTACCGGCACACCCCCGGGGGACGGAACCCCCGCCGATAACCATGTACTGCCTGTATACTTGTTGACTACAACCCTATTAATCATTAGCTTCCTTATCTAAGTAGGGAATCCAGTCTCACTAGCCTGCTTTGTCAGGAATGAAAACTCCTGCTGGGCATGTTTAGACACTCACATGACGCATGTTTTTTCTTGTTTGCTTAGGCAACTACAGCATTCATTGCCTCTCCATGTTGCTTTTCTAGCTAGAATATTGTGACTATTCATGCCATTGTGCCAACTTTTTATATTCATACCATTGTGCCAACTTTTTTTCAGTAATGGGTTGAATTTGAATTTATATCTGAATGCTTGGAATTTCACCTATTGTGTTATTGTTAAATAGTTTTTAAGACTTGCAGTGCTACTTTTTAATGTTTTGTTGCCAAGTTTGATTTTTTATACTTTAATATTCTTCTAGTTATGTTGCAACACTAAGTAGTACTGTATTGGTTTTGTATGGTTAGTTTCAGTTCATTTATACAGTAGAGACCTGGTCCTTGACCATACAAAGACTCAAATAATCGGGTGTCGATGCAAAATTTTGAGTAAATTTTGCATCTGGGCTCAAACAAAAAACTGGAGTAATATGATTTTTGTAAACAAAAGTGGTTAGGTCAGTCGCCTCTAGATGGCGTTGTTCCCCTGCTCATTTAAAGCCCAGTAGTACAGCTTGTACAAGTATTTCCTTACTTTTTGTGACTTTCTATAGTGTACTGTTTTGATTAAATCATTGGTTCCAAGACAGCCATTGCAGACAAGCAGAAAATGGTAAGAACCACAATTGAACTTAGGATTACTGAAAATTATTATGAAAGAGGCATTCAGTCTATGTATCTATCTATCGAAGTTCCATGTCTTGGACATTGGCGGTCATTTGCCCCCACCTCTCTCGATCTCTAGCCACTTGTATTAGTTGGACAACCTTAAAATCCTGGCTATAGTTGTCACTAGTTCGCTGTCACAACTATTGACACTATAATCAAAACATCTGTAATATGGAATGGTAAAAACCGTAGGTTATTTTGGGTGAATCACTAGTGATACAACTTTCAATACTGTAAAAAAACAACTAATTGCAATGAGTTATTTCTTCTTCTCTCTCTCTCTCTCTCTCTCTCTCTCTCTCTCTCTCTCTCTCGAAAAAACGTCCCCACAGAATTTTTTCGGAAAATGATAGTCAGAAATCCAAGCGCTTTCGTTTTTACTAAGACATTGTCAAGGACCTGTCTTAGTAAAGACAAAAGCGCTTGGATTTCTGACTATCATTTTCCTGTTGTATTCGCTTATTTATGAAGTCACGTGCATCTACTGTGATTTTTAAAGACATATATATATATATATAAATAAAGTGGTAAATTTACCTCGAAATATGAAATTAAATCCGTTCCGAGGCGGCCTTCATATCATGAGCTTTTCGTATCTTGGACCGCATTTTACATGTAAAATGGCTAATCCGTTCCAAGCCCTTCAAAAACACCCCAGTAAATTTCATAATAAAGCTAAATTGACGTATGAACAATGAAATACTACAACAATTTGGACCATTCAATACCTAACTTAATACCTACTGCAAATATACCTGTAAATAGTGTATTAGTGTGCATGGTATACAAGAAATATTGTACGTACATACGTCCGTATGTAGTAAAATGTGGAAGCTTACCTTTCGAGTGAGGCTATCTGAAAGTGGCGACAGAGGAGGAGGACAAACGGCAGATACGTACGTACACTTAACTTTACAAAACAAAAAATGTAAGGAAAACATTTATAAACTAAACTTTACGAAACACATTAACAAAACTGTAACACTTAACTTTACAAAAAACTATAATAAAAAAAAATTTTTCATTTTTATTTTTACATTTTTTTACTATTTTATACTTTTAAGTTTTTTTTTTTTTTTCACACCACTTTCAACTATACGTTTTTTAGTAGTATCACTTGGTTCTTCCTTTTTGGCTTACTACTCCTACTAAAGGCCTCTTTAATAAAATAACTATACAAGGAAGATTGCTTCTGCCTACTTTTAACAATGTTCCTAAAACAATTCGGGCAAACGTTATTGAACTGTGCAAGCATACGACCTGTGTAAGCCTTTTCGGGATGTGTGTTTTCCGCGAGTGATTGCACCTTATGAAAAGCAGCTAGAGCATCCTTAATTTCTGCCGTTGTCATAGAGTCCTCGTCCTCCTCCTTGCCGCTGCTAGAGAACTCCGTCGTAAACTCCTCTTGGTGCTCCTCGAGAAGGTCATTGATGTCGTCCTTGTCGACGACCAGCCCCATGGACTTGCCAAGTGCAACGATCTCGTCAAGATCTGGTTGCGAAACAGTTAGAACAAACAAAAACTGCGTGCGTACGATACAGATGATGCCGTGCGGTGGCCGAAGAAGCACGCTGCTATGTAGATGCATGATGGGAGGGATGCTGACCAATAGAAGAGAAGGATCTCATGGCGGTGACTAGCATCAGGAACAATGGGAATGGGAGAGCGGAGGATGGTGGCGAATCTACTCATTGGCGGCGCGCGAGTTTCAAAATTGTTATCGGTGGTCCGGGCGAATCTCAGACTTTACAGCAACAACCTTTCGTATCTTGAGCAATTTTTGTATGTAGAGCCGTAAAATTTTTCGTATTTGCTTTCGTATCTCAAGTTTTTCCTAAGTTGAGCCTTTCGTATCTCGAGG
>NC_061099.1:51385412-51405412 GCF_015104395.2 Macrobrachium nipponense | reverse complement strand
GAGGACTCTATGACAACGGCAGAAATTAAGGATGCTCTAGCTGCTTTTCATAAGGTGCAATCACTCGTGGAAAACACACATCCCGAAAAGGCTTACACAGGTCGTATGCTTGCACAGTTCAATGACGTTTGCCCGAATTGTTTTAGGAACATTGTTAAAAGTAGGCAGAAGCAATCTTCCTTGTATAGTTATTTTTTGTTTTTAAAGAGGCCTTTAGTAGGAGTAGTGCAAAAAGGAAGAACCAAGTGATACTACTAAAAAACGTATAGTTGAAAGTGGTTGTGAAAAAAAAAACAAAAAAATTAAAAGTATAATATAGTAAAAAAATGTAAAAATAAAAAAAAAAGAATTTTTTTTTTTTATTATAGTTTTTGTAAAGTTAAGTGTTACAGTTTTGTTAATGTGTTTCGTAAAGTTTAGTTTATAAATGTTTTCCTTACATTTTTTTGTTTCGTAAAGTTAAGTGTACGTACGTATCTGCCGTTTGTCCTCCTCCTCTGTCGCCACTTTCAGAGATAGCCTCACTCGAAAGGGTAAGCTTCCACATTTTACTACATATGGACGTATGTAAGTACAGTATTTTCTTGTATACCATGCACAACTAACACTATTTACAGGTATATTTGCAGTAGGTATTAAGTTAGGTATTGAATGGTCCAAATTGTTGTAGTATTTCATTGTTCATACGTCAATTTAGCTTTATTATGAAAATTTACTGGGGTGTTTTTTGAAAGGGCTTGGAACGGATTAGCCATTTTACATGTAAAATGCGGTCCAAGATACGAAAAGCTCATGATACGAAGGCCGCCTCGGAACGGATTTATTTCGTATTTCGAGGTACCACTTTATATATATATATATATATATATATATATATACTATATATATATATATATATATATATATAATATATATATATATATATATATATATGCTTAAAAAATCACAGTAGATGCACGTGACTTCATAAATAAGCGAATACAACAGGAAATGATAGTCAGAAATCCAAGCGCCTTTGTCTTTACTAAGACAGGTCCTTGACAATGTCTTAGTAAAAACGCAAAGCGCTTGGATTACTGACTATCATTTTCCGAAAAAATTCTGTGGGGACGTTTTTTCGAGAGAGAGAGAGAGAGAGAGAGAGAGAGAGAGAGAGAGAGAGAGAGAGAGAGAGAGAGAGAGAGAGAGAGAGAATAACTCATTGCAATTAGTTGTTTTTTTACAGTATTGAAAGTTGTATCACTAGTGATTCACCCAAAATAACCTACGGTTTTTACCATTCCATATTACAGATGTTTTGATTACAGTGTCAATAGTTGTGACAGCGAACTAGTGACAACTATAGCCAGGATTTTTAAGGTTGTCCAACTAATACAAGTGGCTAGAGATCGAGAGAGGTGTGGGGGCAAATGACCGCCAATGTCCAAGACATGGAACTTCGATAGATAGATACATAGACTGAATGCCTCTTTCATAATAATTTTCAGTAATCCTAAGTTCAATTGTGGTTCTTACCATTTTCTGCTTGTCTGCAATGGCTGTCTTGGAACCAATGATTTAATCAAAACAGTACACTATAGAAAGCCACAAAAAGTAAGGAAATACTTGTACAAGCTGTACTACTTGCTTAAAACTACAGCAGTAAAATGGGTTTTAAATGAGCAGGGGAACAACGCCGTCTAGCGGCGACTGACCTAACCACTTTTGTTTAGAGTCCAGATGCAAAATTTACTCAAAATTTTGCATCGACACCCGATTATTTGAGTCTTTGTATGGTCAAGGACCAGGTCTCTACTGTATAAATGAACTGAAACTAACCATACAAAACCAATACAGTACTACTTAGTGTTGCAACATAACTGGAAGAATATAAAAGTATAAAAAATCAAACTTGGCAACAAAACATTAAAAAGTAGCACTGCAAGTCTTAAAAACTATTTAACAATAACACAATAGGTGAAATTCCAAGCATTCAGATATAAATTCAAATTCAACCCATTACTGAAAAAAAGTTGGCACAATGGTATGAATAAAAAAAGTTGGCACAATGGCATGAATAGTCACAATATTCTAGCTAGAAAAGCAACATGGAGAGGCAATGAATGCTGTAGTTGCCTAAGCAAACAAGAAAAAACATGCGTCATGTGAGTGTCTAAACATGCCCAGCAGGAGTTTTCATTCCTGACAAAGCAGGCTAGTGAGACTGGATTCCCTACTTAGATAAGGCAGCTAATGATTAATAGGGTTGTAGTCAACAAGTATACAGGCAGTACATGGTTATCGGCGGGGGTTCCGTCCCCCGGGGGTGTGCCGGTAAGCGAAAACCCCCATTAACCGAAACTGGAGTGATCTATGGCGCCATAATGACTCTTATGGCGCTAATAACCAGTTATCGGTGCCATAAATTGGCGATTTCATGGCGCTGGACAAACCCCATAAAACCGGATCACTGATAACAGAGTCCACCAATAACCATGGACTACCTGTATGTATTAAGTAAAATATTATACTGAACCATAAATGTCCTTGGGTCTACAGTTTTTATTGACAGAGTTGTTGTGTGGAAACATACCATGATTAATGCCTTTAGAATATAAAATAAAAAAATAACCTTCCATTTCTTATCAATATATGTCAAAAAATAAAACATTCAGAATCTACATTATGTTATTAGAAATTAAAGGTAGTAATAATTTGGATATAAAAAATGTTAGGCATCATTTTTTTTCCAAATTTTATGAAGCTAAAACTATTAATTATCTGAACTTACCATGAAATGTATACTCTATATTTACCATTAATTCTATACATCCCAAGGTCCTTGAAATTTTTGAATTAATAATATTCTTATATTGTACGTCAAAGAATTCTTGACATTTCAAGAATTGAGACCGCATATAAAGTACAGTGGGACCCCCTTATTCGCATTCTCCGGATTCACGGATTTTTATCTGGACCATATCTACCCATTATTTGCGGTGAATTCGCCTATTCACGGGATTTTCCAACGAAAAATAATCACTAATTAGTGTATTTTGATGTTATTTTCATGCCTAATTGCATTTTTATGATACAAATGATTTACTAATTTTTAAAATATTAATATTGATCAATACTGTATTAATAATTTTAATAAGATTAAATATCACTAATAACTAATAATTCTCTCTCTCCCTTACAGGGATGTATGCTTTTTGTGTGATAAATGATTTACTAATTTTCTAATATTAATAGCAATGTAAAGAGCAATCACTTCAATAAAGAAAATACTACATTGAATTAGTAAGATTTTAGTTTATAAATTTTAAAAATATGTAAGAATGAAGGAAATCCCGTCTTCACGCATCTTTCTTTCGAACTCCAGCTCTCGCTCTCTCTCTCTCCTGACATCGATGAGAGATTTTTATGGTACACTATGTATAATATGTTTATTAATATTTTCATGATAATAGTAATATTAATAGTAATGATGATGATGATGATGATGATGATGATGATAATAATAATAATAATAATAATAATAATAACTAATAACAAAAGTCATATGTGAAAGTATTTTACAAATACTACAAAAATCTCTCTCTCTCTCTCTCTCTCTCTCTCTCTCTCTCTCTCTCTCTCTCTCTCTCTTACAGAGATGTGTTTTTTTTTGGATGATAAATGACTACTAATTTTCATATCAATATTTATGTAAAACAGCAATAATATCAATTCATTAAAGAAAATACTTAAGTGAATATTAGCCAAGATTTTAGTTTATAAATAAAAAAAATTATGTAAGACTGAAAGAAAATGCATTTTAACCCGCATCTTGTCTATGAACTCCAATGTAGCCACGCTGAGATGGCTGGGGTCCAACAACTGTCAAATTTATCAAGTGTCAGGAGGGGGTGTGTGTGTCCCGCCCTCTCCAGGATCACTAAATTCTCTCTCTCTCTCTCTCTCTCTCTCTCTCTCTCTCTCTCCTCTCTCTCTCCTCTCCTCTCTCTCTCTCTCTCTCTTTTACTGAGATGAGATCATTTCTATGGTACATGTGCATGTTTATTAATATTTTTTGTTGGCATAATAACAATACTAGTAATATAACAAATTTCAAAAGTTCATATGTGGTAGTATTTTATAGAAGAACAATAATCTATCCATTTCAGTCTTTTAAATAATAACACACTCCCCCCCCTCCTCTCTCTCTCTTGCCACACGAGATAGTATGTCCTAGTGGTAACTCTCGCCCTCTGTTTGGGCTGGAAGTGTATGTATAAGTACTATATCTTTAAGGACATTACTACATTTTATGGTAAAATAATAATATACAGTTACAGGCGGCCCGCGGTTAACGGTGCAATCACTCAACGGCAAATCTGTTTTACGGCGGTCGTCAAAAATATTCATTACAAAAATAAGGCATTTTAAAGGTATCTTTACGGCACAATTTTCAGTTAACAGCGCGCTAGCGCCGTTGTCTAACGAGTTCATACATTGTAGACATGCCGTTCAGACCATAAAGGTTATGCAAATTATATCAACAAATTTTTATGGAGTTTATTACGTAGGTATTAGGGAAAATATATGCCTCTGGCGCTGTTCTATGCCGAAAATATTGAGTTACATAAGTGCAAATTTAGCTATGGATGTGTCGATTTATAAATGTTCATGCTTTTGTTTAAAACTGTGTATGAAAATGTATTACGTGAAAGATATTTTTATTTATTTCTGTACAGAAATATGTTACAAAGGCAGCTTTTGAAACTGCCCTTCACGTTATCAAATACGTACGATGTTTTTTCATGTTCTTACTTGTGAGCCGCCAGCCTGCCGCTCTTCCGAAAATATCGATTTAAAAAAAAAAAAAAGTGCAATTAGCGATCGATGTGTCGATTTTATAAATGTTTGCTGCTTTTGTGTTAAATGTGTATGAAAATGTATTACGAATAGGGTATTTTTATTTTCTGTGCAGAAAATATGATAAAAAAGGCAGCTTTGCAAACTAACTGCCCTTCAAGTTATCGACTACGATGTTTTTTCAAGTTCGTTCTTGTATGCCGCCGTCTGCCGCTCTTCCGAAAATATAGTTAAAAAGAGTCCAAAAATTTAGCAATCGACGTGTCGATTTTTTAAAATGTTTATGCTTTTATGTTTAAAATGTGTATGAAAATATATTACGTAAAGGTATTTTCATTTTTGTACAGAAATAAGATACAAATTAAGGCAGCCTTTACTACGCCCACGTTGTCAGCGGATGTTTTTTGATATTCGTTCTCGTCGCGATACCGAAAAATGTATTGTGTTATTTTATTAATTATGCATCTTTTCCATAAATCCTTTAAAAAGTTATACATTATTTCACTGTATCCAAGAATATTGTATGTATTCTCATATTATTGTATTTTAAAAATATCTACGGCAAATTTAATCCAGTATTCTGCGGAGCGGCCAATGATTGTGTTTGAAATCAGCTGTTGAAGACGCGTTTGTTTCACCATAATGCAATTCTGAGGGAATGCTCTTGCTTCTAGTTAGCATAAACGAATATCTAGATACAGTGGTACCTCGAGATACGAAATTAATCCGTTCCGAGACGGCCTTCGTATTATGAGTTTTTCGTAACTTGGAACACATTTTACATGTAAAATGGCTAATCCGTTCCAAGCCCTCCAAAAACACCCAGTAAATTATATTTCCAGGCCTAAAAACACATGTTCTAGGGTTACGACAGAAGAAATATGGACTCCAAAAAGGCAAAATACTGTACATACTTGAGTAATATTCAACTGCATGTAATGTTCAACCCCATTTTTACTGCATATATTAGGACTTTAGCATATGTCCCTTAGCAATAAGCCTAGCCTATAACCGCTACTGTAGCCTAGTCTATGATTCTGACATCTAAACCTAAGAGCTAAAAGCTTAGAATATGCCAATAAAATGTATAAATAATCAGTATGTACTCATTTCAAAAATAATTATTAATTAATCATTAACTATAATATGCAAGCAAACAAAAAACAAACCTTCCAATCGATTGTTTACATTCAGCTCTTAGTATCGAACGAGCGCCAAGCAAATCATTTTTCCTAGCACACAGTAAGCCATAAATTGTCATTAGTATCTCTCTTCAACTAATGAAACCACCAAACAGGTATAATAACCATTCATTTCTATTCTTTATTCTATCTTTACCTAATGAAGATACCGAGTTACTGACAGCTATAATGAAACATGCGTATACGTAACGTAATAATAAAACAGAAAGAAGAATTCTAAAAAAATACGTATTTGTTGGCAGTCTGATTTATTTTATATTTTTATGATATCTAATTCACAATTTTTTTTTTTTTTTTTTTTTTTTTTTTAATTGAATGTATTGCATGTACTCATTTCAAATAATTATTAAGTAACCATTAACTATAATAAACAAACACAAAAAAAAAAAAAAAAAAAAAAGCTTCCAAACGTCTGTTTACATCCAGCACTTACGAGTATCGAACGATCGCCAAGCAATCACTTTTACACAGTAAGCTATAAATTTTCATTATCTCTCTTCAACTACTGAAACTACCAAAACAGTATAATAACCATTCATTTCTATTCTTTATTCATATTTATCTTAATGTTTTTTTTATTAAATGTATTGCATGATAAGTTTTCAATTGCAGCAACCTTTTACCAATGACTAATCTAAAGCACAAGGGGTAGATGCTGACCAATAGGAGAGCAGGACCTTATGGGGTGACTAGCATCAGGAACCAATGGGAAGAGCGGGAAGATGGTGGCGAGTTTACTCAAGTTGGCGGCGCGGAAGTTTTAAAATTGTTCTCGGTGGTCCTTGGGCGAATCTCGGGACTTTACAGCAACCAAACCTTTCTTATCGTTAATGCATTGAAAACTTTTCGTATGTAGGAGCAGTAAAATTTGTACGCATTGCATTGGCTTTGTAACTTGGATTTTTTTCTTTCCCGTAAGTTAAGAGACTTTTCGTATTCTCGAGGTAATACTGTACTTGACTTAATGAGACAGTTATTTTCCTTATACAGCGTGTTTTTTTTTTAGTGGAAATATTTATTGAATATGTCTCGTGTGAATGTGAACTATTTTCATTAACAGATTACGTTGGCAGCATGTTTATTGCGTAAAAAATTACGTGATTCATTCGCAATAATCCGTTTATATCATCGTAATACGAACTTTACGTTATTTATCTTATATCGGCGTGAAATCCAAACAGTTAAAAAAAATGTGTTCTTTCAAGCACAGTAGTTTTGATTAAAATGATTTTATCCCAATTTTATCTACAGTTGTGTTTGATGGCAGATGTTTACTGCAGTTTTATCCTTGTTGCCGATGTACGATAATAGTCATTAGCAGCTTGAACAGTTTTCTCAGCTTCAGTTATAACTAGGTTTAAATTTAACAGTATATTTCCCGATTGATCTTTAATCTATATTGATCTCTGATCTATAGCAAATAAAGTTATTACATTAAGATATCTCAGTTCTATTCTATACATAACGCCATTTATAACAAATACGGTAATGTTGTACTGTAGTACAATGATTGAAATACAAGCCAAACAGATGTTATCGAGTTCGGTTGTACTTAGAAAAAAAAAAGTTGTTTCTCGTTCGGTTGTTCATGGCTGTACACGTTCACGCAACGAGTATAACGTTAAAACCATACTTTCATCATTCTCTTTTGTTGTTATTGAGCTTAGTAACTAGAAGATAGATAAAGTTAGGCCATTGTAATTTGATCTCTCATAAAAATCGGACTACGTAGACTAACGATCGTAACCTGAACACTACAGCTACCTGTACACTGTATAAACTTTATTATATCTTTACATACTTTAGACACCCACATGTACTGTACAGTAAATTCTATAGTACTATACTGCATAAATATAATTTTACTTATTACGCCGTTGTGGGATTACGGCGCGCCTTTGCTGGGCTAGAGTTTCGAAAAGAAGGTGTGCGGCGGCCGTAGGCTTTAAAATCGCTTGGCGTCGAAAATCGCTTGGCGTCGGTGACCAGGAACGGAACCCCTGCCGCTAACCGAGGGCCGCCTGTACTAGTTTACAAATAATATTAAGTTTAATGAGATTAAAAAGTAAAAATAACATTTTCTCTCTCTCTCTCTCTTACTTACATATGTTTATTTGTTTTGTAGTATAAATGAATGATTTACCTTACAACTAATTTTCAAATATTAATAAGATTAATTAAAAATAGCGATTCCCAGTCATTTTATCCACGTGGAGGAAGGTGGGCAGGGGAGTAAATGACAGTTTGATATATGTATTGGCGGAGGGGAAGGAGTCGGAGTCTGGGAGTTTCTCTCTCTCTCTCTCTCTCTCTCTCTCTCTCTCTCTCTCTCTCTCTCTCTCTTCTCTCTCTATCTCATTATTCTCTGTCTCAGAAATAATTCATAATTTCACTCTTGGGTCAGATATATGATGTTGCCATTCACTGGTCTCTCTCTCTCTCTCTCTACTCTCTCTCTCTCTCCTCTCTCTCTCTCTCTCTCGCTCTCTCTCTCTCTCTCTCTCTCTCTCTCTCTCTCTCTGTTATTGGCTGTAGGTATATATTTTTAATGGTAAAATGTTCAAGATGACTTTGAAATGATGATAATAATATAACCTCAAAGATTAATACAGTATAAGAAGTTAGTAATTTTAGGTATAATTGAAGTAGGATGTTATTAAAGATATACATTTGGTATCTGAACTTTCAAGATAGGCAGTTATAAGCATTTTAGTGGTGGTTAACTATTCACGGGGGTGTCTGGTACACATCCCCCCCGAATACAGGGGGGCGGGGAACACTGTAATCTCATTTGAAAAAAAAAAACGTAGGATACTGGCAAAATCTAAAATTTATAAAATTTAAATTTTGACAGTGCAATGGGACTTCCAGCATTTTCCTCAATAAAACACCTTCATGATTTTGAGAGTGGCTCCAATGATCCTATTTACATTAAGGTTTCCATTTTGCCAATAAAACACTATCAAAAAAGCTTAAATGAAACTATAATATATAAATATGATGGGTAACACACTGGTTGTTACCTAGAAGCTTCAATAAAGTATGCTGGCTTTGTGTATACATTTACTGTGGGTCCCTGTATTCGCGTTCTCCGGATTCGCGGATTTCTCTCTGGGCCCTGTCTACCCATTATTTGTGGGGGATTCATCTTTTCACAGGATTTTTCCGGCAAAAATAATCACTAATTTGTGTATTTTGATGTTATTTTCATGACTAAATACATTTTTATGGTACAAAAATGATTTAAAGATTTTCAAATACTAATACTGATTAATACTAAATTAGTAAGTTCAATAAGATTAACCCTCTTACGCCGAAGCCCTAAAAATCAAAACCTCTCCCGTATGCCAGGGCCGGTTTGGAAGTGAGCGCGGGGAAGCGGAAAAAAATAATTTTTCCAAAAAAACATCATAGCGCGCTTAGTTTTGAAGATTTAAGAGTCATTTTTGGCTCATTTTTTTTGTCATTGCCTGAAGTTTAGTATGCAACCACCAGAAATGAAAAATATTATCATTATCATATGTAAATAATGCAATATATGGTAGCGAAAAAAAAAAATTAATACATAATTGTATTCAAATCACGCTGTGCAAAAGACAGTCAAAGCTAATGAGTTACTTTTTTTTTCGTTGTATTGTACACTAAATTGCAATCATTTTGATATATAATAAATTGTAAAACAATAAAAGCAACACCGGAAAAATATTATCACAATATGATGTACGAATTCGTAACACGCGAACGTAAAAAAATGTTATTTTAAAAAATTCACCATAAATCTAAATATTGTTCTAGAGACTTCCAATTTGTTTCAAAATGAAGACAAATGATTGAATTTTACGATACTGTAAGAGTTTTAGATTAGAATTGCAGATTTTGACCATTTTGGACGAGTTAAAGTTGACTGAATGTTGAAATTTTTATATATACAGTGGACCCCCCGTATTCGCGTTCTCCAGATTCGCGGACTCACATTCGCGGATTTCTCTCGGAACGTTTCCCTGCATTATTCGCGGAAAATTCGCCACATTCGCGGTATTTTTCTTTGAGAAATATCCATAAATTCCTGTTTTTTTTTTATCAATTTCATCATAAAATGCACTTTTGTGATAAAACTTAAAAAAAAAGAAAAAAAAACCAAGTATGAAAATTTTTGTTTAGTGGTTTTTCTTGAGTTTTAACTAACAAAATAGGCTGTTTTTAGCGTTTTCATAGGGGTTCCAAAACATTCGCGGGTTCGTTTAACTATTCACGGGGGGGTCTGGTAGACATCCCCCTCCTTCTCACAGGAATACCCGGGGGGACCACTGTATGTATAGTTTTTTATATGCACAATATTTCGGAGATGGGAAAAGCTACAACCTTCAATTATTTTTTTATTGTATTCTTCATGAATTTGCGCACATTTTGATATATGAAACTCTATAAAACGGCAAATATGAAAAGGAGCAAATATTAGGATAATGCGATGTACGCATTTCGGAGACTTGCGGCCGCGAATCAGTGCGAGGAGGGATGTTAAATATATTTTTCAAAAATTCACCATAAATCACATATTGTTTTAGAGACTTCAAATTTGTTTCAAAATGAAGATAAATGACTGAATATACTAGGCCGTAAGATTTTTAGCTACAATTGTGTTTTTTGACTATTTCGGTGAGTCAAATTTGACCTGAAGAACGTCTCATTTATCGTGATTTATATGCAAATATTTCTAAAAAACAAAAGAGTAAAGCTACAACCTTCAATCATTTTTAGTTGCATTCTACATGAAATTGCGCACATTTTCATATATAAAACTTTATGTAACAGCTAATTTTAAATGGTGCAAACATTTCGACAATCGCACAAAAAAAATCTGATTTTTTCGGAAGAGTTACCGCGCGGACGTAAGGAAAATTTTTTTTTTTCTTCATAAATTCACCATAAATCGAAATATTGTGCTACAGACTTCCAAGTCATTGCAAAATGAAGGTAAACGATTGAATATTACTAGAATATAAGAGTTTTAGCTTACAATTGCGTTTTCGACCATTTCGGTAGAGTCAAGTTGACCGAAAGTTGAAATTTTTGCACTTAACGTTATTATATTAAAATATTTCAAACTGATAAAAGCTACAACCATGGGTTGTTGTTAGTTGTATGTGCATGAAATTTCGCACATTTCATAATAAAATAAAAAAAATTTATGTAACGGCAAATTTAAAATGGTGCAAACATTAGGACAATCGCACGAAAAATTTTATCGGAAGAGTTACCGCGCGAACGTAAGGAAAAAGTTTTTTTCATAAATTCACCATAAATCGAAATATTGTGCTAGAGACGTCCAATTTGTTGCAAAATGAAGCCAAATGATTGAATATTACTATAATATAAGAGTTTTAGCTTAAAATTGCGTTTCTCGACCATTTTGGTAGAGTTATAGTTGACCGAAGGTTGAAATTTTTGCACTTATCGTTATTTATATGAAAATATTTCAAAACTGATACAAGCTACAATCATGAGTATTTTTTTGTTGTATTTTACATGAAATTGCGCACATTTTCATATATAATACTTCATGTAAAGAATAATTCAAAATGGTGCAAAAATTATGTCAAAGTGACTAAATAATTTTTGAGATGTGTCACTGATACTTTTTAGTGCGATAAGAAAGAAATTCGCGCTTGCGTAGCGATTGTAAACAAAACAACGCCTTGACCCGTGAACTCCCAGCATCCCCCAAGGCGCGTGATTCAAAAGTTTTCGGCTGGTAGGCCTATAAGTATTTTTCCGCGAATTTTTAAAAAAACTTTTTTGAGTCGACGTATGATACGTCCATTCGGCATACGGGAGACATTTTGACTCGACGTTTAATACGTCCATTCGGCGTAAGAGGGTTAAATGATATCACATAATAATAAAAATAATAATTCTCTCTCTCTCTCCTACAGAGATGTGTTTCTTTTGTATGAGAAATAAATGATTTACTATTTTCAAATATTAATATTAAAGTATACAGCAATACTATCAATTCATTAAAGAAAATACTAATGTGAATTAGTAAGGTTTTAGTTTATAAATTTGAATGAAGGAAATGCCAGTCTTCTCTCTCTAACTCCAAGTACTAAAGCTGTCAATTATCAAGTAATGGGACTGGAGGGGGAGGAGCTGTTGTGTTGTTGCCACCAAGTGTTCATGCAATCTCTCTCTCTCTCTCTCTCTCTCTCTCTCTCTCTCTCTCTCTCTCTCTCTCTCTCTCTCTCATTTACTGAGACTCAAGAATTTTTATAGTGCATGTTCTATATGTTTTTAATACTTTCAAATAATAATAATAATAATAATAATAATAATAATAATAATAATATAACTGTAATTACAAAATTCATATTACGCGATAGTATTTTTAAAGAAAAACAATAATCTACCATTTCACTTTTTTAATTAGGATAACTCTCTCTCTCTCTCTCAGCAAAAGAATTGATATACAGACAAGCATAATTGTTCAGTCCTCTCTCTCTCCTCTGGAAAAGATATAGTATGTATTTATCGTAAGAACTCACTTTCTCTCTCTCTGTTATTGGCTGTTTATATATTTCTAATGGTAAAATGTTTAAGATGACTTTGAAATTATATTAATAATACCAAGTCAATGGTATATTTGATGTAGGATTATACTTCAAGTATACATTTGGTATTTGAACTTTCAAGATAGGCAAATATGGGCATTTTTAGAAGGGAATTCTAACTATTTGCGGGTTTGATCTATTCGCAGGGGGTGCCTGATACACACACATCCCCCGCGAATACAGGGGGAACACTGTATATATGATATATATATATATATATATATATATATATATATATATATATATATATATATATATAATAATAATAAATACATGTTCAGACCCACGTATAGTATATATAGATGGATGAGAAAAAATTTTACGGTTTATAGTATCCACCTTTTCCTTAATTACTTTATTTCATCAGAGCCTTTCTACATTACACCTCCTTAAAGTGTCTTGGCATAAAAAGCTGACAAAGTAGGATGAGTGAACATGGCAGGGAAGGTCCAGTGCCTGAAAAGGGCTTTTGACCAAGTATCTGGTCGCAAGTGCATTTATTATCTTATCTCCTCAACTCCTTATCTGTTCCTTGGTTGTAAAACATACTCTGTTGTAGTGTTGCTTGATAAATGTAATACCTGTTTTATTTTTGTACTTTCCTCTCTAATAAATTATTTGTTTTATCATACAAAATGCATCTGTTACAACTGGGAACATTATGTTACATCAGGTTAGTTAGAATAAGACGTGCTTTAAAAGTTAGAAACCTGACAATTTGGATATTTGGAGAAGGGGTAGGGAATGGAAAGGAATGGACTATGAGATTTAGGCTTGAAACCAAGCACTGGAATCCAAGGGAGAAGGAGTAGGGATACACTGCACCAATTATACTAGATCCGCAACAGAACAGAGAAAGAGCATACCTAAGGAAGTAACAGGCATTATAAAGCAGAAATTCCACATGAGAGAAATTAACATTAATGCCCACAAATATTAAAATCTGCCAGACATTATTAACGACGTGTACAAGTGCAATAAACTCACTTGGTGTAACAGTACATATGTACTGAGAAAATCTTTTTAACTAAACAAATAAAAAAATAAAATAAAAAATTGGGAGCAATCCCTATAGGTAATCACATTTGTATTCAATCTTACAACATACAAAAAACTGTGTTATACAACAAACTTCTACCCCACAAATTTATTATAAACTGCCAGAACAAAAATAAGCATGAGACTTTTGAATTTCAAGTAATGATCTAAAAACACATGCACACAAACTAAAAGCAAATGAGGAAAAGCTTCTTGACAGGCATGTGTGAGACTGAGTAAAGAAGAGAGAAAATCACACATCTACTAGAAGCAGTGCATTCCTCCTAAAATTTTAGGGCATTTAATTTAAGGGGAGCGCCGACTCCATAGGCCCTCCCTTTATTAAATAAAGCAAGTAATTTATAGCCACCTTATGATCAAAGGGATTTGCTTCAAATTTGTACCAGTTATTCCTCAACTAATAGTGAAACTTTTAAAAGAGAAACTAAAAAATTTAACTTCTAATTTAAATTCTTTTTGTATCTGAAAAACACGTCATTTGATTTAAAAAAAATCAATTTCACTTTTTGAATATCAAGATATATAATTATACTATTATCAGTAAAAGTTTCATTAAATTTGGTTCAGTCTTTTTGCAGATATATCGGCATTTTTTCTCTTTTTGCAGATATATCGGCATTTATTTTTGAAAAAACTAAGTTTTGAGAAAATGGCAAAAGAAAAAAATTCATGCCTGGTTTTTGTAATAACTATGAAAATATTGGAGTTACAAGGCTGATTTTTGCACTGAAACTATTTAGTCCTATAAGAAATGCCATGAAATTTACAATATAATCAAATGAATAAAACTGTGCTCTCTCTTGATTTATATATTACAAAAAATTTGCACTTACGGGGAGCGACAACATCATAAGGCTCCATCCTATAAAGTAACTTACTTTATATATAATGACTGAAGGTTATTCAAGTTTTCTCTATTATGCTAACGCTAAAGAAAATAGGATGCATAACGGGAACAAGTATTTTTGAATGAATTCTATTTTTAATTAATTCTATTTTTAAATTCATTTTCCATGATTTCTTTACAATTTGTCATTCACATTGCCATAAAAATGAACAAAAAAGTTGTCCTTGAAACTATCTAAAACACTTTTATAGCAATAATGTTCAGGATATGTTTAATTATCGTAAAACGGTCCAAAATGGTGCATTTTTACCAGTCTTTTCCTTCGCAGTGCCGTACAAGCAAAGAACAAAATTGTCCATGAACCAATCTAAACATTCTTTCATAGCAATAATGTTTCTAGATATATTTATGCATAAAACTGTCAAAAAAGTCCATACCTCACTAGGACATATCCTGAATTTTTAATACAAAAATCTTTTATAATTCTTTTTAAGATTTGTGGTTAACAGTGTCATACAAGGGATGAACAGAAATTATCAATAAACCATCACTAGGACATATCCTGAATTTTTAATACAAAATCTTTTATAATTCTTTTTAAGATTCGTGTTTAACAGTGTCATACAAGCGATGAACAGAAATTATTAATGAACCAATCTAAAAAAAACTTTTTTTTAGCATTACATGAAAGTTGAAAACTTTTATTGACTAAAATTTGTTAATTCCTTGAAATTTGGCAGTCGGTGCACCCCTTAATCAGGACATTAATACTAATAAAAAAAAAAAAAGGAAAGGTGGCAGACTAATAAGCAATTAAGAAAAACAAAAAAGGAGCGACTTCTGTGGCGTTATTCCCTATTCTGGCTACTTTGAAACTTTACATAAACTGAAGTTGCTTAATTCAATAATAAATATATAATATACTGAATATATACAATATGTATATACTGTATAAACACATATCATACTGTATATATATATAACAGCAATGACAGTACCCACCTTAAACCTACATCCCAGCAAGCTTGACTTTACTGTCTGTAAATTTACAAGTTTCTTAAAACACTCCAGCAGCTTAAACATTCAAAAAATACTGTTATAAGATTATCCATAGTAGCCTTATGTATGGTACAGTATCAGACCAGTTACATTCTTAAGACATGAGAACCATGAACAATGATAAGTACCTCAGTAACTATCATAATGAAATTTAATCACAAATCAATACTTGAAGCCAACAGAATCCACAAGAGGAGAAAGAAGTCCCCTAAGCCCACAGACAAAGAAAATGCTCAAGACCCAAGTAAACCAAGTACCAATTCCACATTTCAACAGAAAAAAATTAAATCCTTCCACCAAAGAAACAAATTTATGTATAATCCAAACTATTCAGACAGGGTCCAGATCCAAACACAGGACTCCTTGACAACAGAATGACTAATTACTACCTTGCTTTACTAGCATTCCTCCGACATCAAGGATACCCAAAAAGAGCATTACACTACAGCATACAATCACTATTACAGACACTGCACATGTATGGTATTTTACTTTAGAAATTTACATAAGATGTTTTACTGCTTAAGAGTAAAACTGCAAAATATGTATCGCAAGCAAGCCCAATAATATAATAAGAGGCTTGTCCTATAGACAAGAAATGCAATATGAACCTATCTTCATATAGTTAATACTGTAATACAATATTAAATTCTTGAAAAAAAACTCGCTTTGCAAAGCCATTAACTGACCATGCTTAGCTTAACAGTCTGATAAGGTAAAAAGATCAAATTTCCATTTAACATCCTATTTGGGAGGCTACAAAAGTTAGATTTTAAATATATTTTTCCCTCAGTTGGCTATGAACCTTGATAACTACACTACAGAAAAGGTTAAGTATTATGACAATACACATACCTCCAAGAGTAGCAAGTGAAGCAGTAGGGAGCAGTCCTGATGTGGTGGAGGTAGATGGAGCAGCATGAAGCGTGGCGGAGGCTGTGGTGGTGGTCGAAGGCAAACCAGCTGCGCTGGCTGTGCCTTGACCTCCACCAGTGGAACAAGCACCATGAGGAGATGCCTGGGGAGGTCCAGATGATGATGTGGATGAACCCTCGTGTCCACCATGCGACCCAGACATGCCGGAGCCACTGCTGCCAAAGCTCACCTTACCGCACCCTCTCGATGAGTGCTGGCTGCAGTACAAAATTTTCCAAATAAATTTCATTATATTAAGCAAGTAATTCTAGCAGAAAAGGCCATTGTTACTGTATGGTAAACAGTTCCTAGGTAGTATCCTATGAACTTGCACTACTTTAATTAAAAATCCTGTAAACTTTTAAATTACCTAGGCCTGCATACACATTTTTTCCAAGTGTTTTATAACTTATTTTACAAAATATAAAAACCAAGCTGCAAATATTGCTTATAAAAAGCTAAACATTTTATAACAATCCTAAAGACTACTTTCCAAGCTACATGTTGTCAACATCTTTTAGTTAACTTCTAAGCCTTTTCCCCAAATACAGCAAACATTTTTCACTAATACATAGCAGCCAGCATCTGAGAAAAATACAACAGTCACAGCCATGTCCACCACAGAATCAAAAACTACCAGTCTACAGTATTAGTTTCATTATAGTAATCATATCCTTATAAAGGATTAGTATATGAAGACCTCTGAGCCTAATAACGGCTCTTCTTGGACTGGTTTTCAGGCATTAATCGCGAGAAAAAACATTTAGACTATTTAAGAAATTGGTTTTACTTAGAAACTTAATGATCTTATTAAACAAGAAATCCTTGCCTTCAGCAAGAATGCCTCCTAATGTTGAGTTTCAAAAACATAAGTTCCTTTGATGGTTCCAAATTGGACAATCAACTAATAAGTGTTAGACAGTTATTGGTATTTGGCATGTACTACATTTCATGGGGTCTGGATATGGATTTGACATCAAATGACCATGTGAAAATCTAGCATGGCCTATGAGTAGTCTTATTAATACAACCTCTTTAGCTCTTTCTTTTTGAGATGATGACATCCATGAATGAACATCACTTTTTATATTTCTCAGTTTGTTTGTAGTTGGTACTGATGTCCAATCTGTTTGCCAGTCTGGATATATTGAAGGCTTCATAGAGGTTATCTAGTCTGATACTGGGGCAAGTGTCATTGTTGATGGAATAGTGCAAGCTAATTTGGCAGCATTGTCTGCTTTTTTGTTTCCTTCAATTCCCACGTGCTGGAATCCAACAGATTTTTATTAATAGTCCTGATTGAATAAGTTGATGTGTTTTTATTTGGATTTCTTGTACAAGGTGATTTGGAGACTTGTACAGGCAGCCCGCTGTTACTGTCGCCATTGCTTAGTGGCATTTCGGTTTTACCACACTTGTTTAATATATTCATTGCTGGGTTTTACATTCTGTAAGGTTTATAGCGCCATTGTCTCGTTATCAGTTTCTTAGGCTAGGTGCTGAGACCGCCTCATAAAATACAAACATAACGGATATGACTTTTCCTCTGCTCTTTTAAAATGTTACCCCTTTAATTGGCTGTAACTAGTAATACTGTATGTAGTCATGTATTACTATTTGTATCATAAAATACAAACAAACCAATCATGTTTTCTATTTTGCCGTATTTGCAGATTATTTTGCTGTATTTAACTCAATTCAGTGATTTTCTTGCTTCTACTTACCATAAATTAATCTTCAGAAACTCTATTCATATGTGACGGTTATTTTTTTTTTTATATGAAGTGTTTTTAAGTTGAAAATAGACGTAAAATATGTGAACTAGACTTGGTTATTTTTTCGTTAACAGATGACATTGTTTGGTTATCTGTACATATTTCGGTACTTGCCAAAGCACCAAAAGATCCTCATAAAATACAAACAAAACAAACATGCATCTTCTCCTTGGCTCTTTTAAAAAGTTATGCTTTACTTCATAGTACCCAATAATATTGTATGTAGTCTCATATACTATGTGTAGTACTGTAAAATACAAACAAAGCGATCTATGTTTTGGTTTGGAAAAATCAGCAGAGGTCAGAGACAGGGTTATTTTGCCTTACTTAACCTGATTCAGAGAGATTTTTTTGCTTCTATTTAGCGTAAATAGGTTATTTATCTGTTATCGGTGTGAAAACAAAATGTGTTCTTTCATTTCCAGTACTTATTAAAATACTTTTTTCTCCACTATTATTTGCAGTTGAGTTGCATTCATGTTGCTGATGTACGACAATTTAAAGTTATTAGCAGTGTGAACATTTTTCTCAGCTTCAGCTACAACTGCAGCTTAAATTTAGTCGTACTATATTTCCTTGCCAATATTTTCTCCATACCAAATAAAGGTATTATGCAAAAATATATATGTCCTGTTCTACTTAATTGACATAATTAATTTTTTACTGTTATACGATGGCTGAAATGCAAGAAAAACATTGTTATAATCTGATTTGGTCTGGTTGTTGTAGCATAACAACTGTTATCTTTCAGTTGTTTATGGCTGTTTAAGCAACGATTATACTGGTGCTCATGATACTTTTATCATTCTCATTTGCTTTTTTTAGCTGATCTAACTAGAAGATACGACAAAGATATGGAGGAAATTTTAGTAGCCTGAAAAAGGTCTCTGGCCAAGATTTACTAGTAAGTTCATTGAATCTGACATTAAAAATTTGTATTATTACCAGGCAGACCATAGTAAATGATGAGACAAATGAAATTCCACATTTTCATTAGAGAGTTATTAATATTAGGGCAAAATATCTGGCTGTGACACTGTCTAAGGCACCGTAATGTGGATTGTAAACATCCATAGAATTTTGAATTTTGGTTAGTGGTGAATTTCGCTTAGCATCCCCCCCCCCCCCCCCCCCCCCCCCCCCCCCAAGGAAGGGAACCCCTGCCGTTAACCAGGGGGTGCCTGTACTTGTTTATAGCATCAATAGCACTTTGTAAGTCACTGAAAACTATGGTGGATATTGCTCTTTTCTCAGATATGTCTAGTGCTATTCGTATGGCTGCAAGTTCAGCAGTGCATAATGATGATATTGGGGAAGACTTATTTTAACTAATTTAGCTTTTGAGAATGCTGAAGCTCCTACTCCAGTTTTTTTTTTTTTTTTTTTTTTTTTTTTTTTTTTTTTTTTTTTTTTTTGTTTTTTTTTTTTTTTTTTTTTTTTTTTTTTTTTTTTTACCCATCTGTATAGATCATTGTTGATCTCCTTTTCTTCTGATGTGTTCTAATGCATGTTGACAGTACATCTCTCCTTTTTCTTCTTCTTCCCAGCTTGTTCCCATTTTTATATGGGGTCGCCGTTTCGGATGAGCCGTTTCCATCTATTTCTATCTTGTGCTTCTGCCTCATCAATTCCCTTCTCATTTAAATCTCCTCTCACACAGTCCTTCCATCTCTTTCTTGGTCCTCTCTTTCCTTGT
>NC_061099.1:51377786-51380286 GCF_015104395.2 Macrobrachium nipponense | reverse complement strand
CTTGAAAAGATGTTTCGTATACAGTTTCTTGAAGTTCGATATCACTTGCTGGTCCATGGGTTGGAGGAGAGGGGTGGTGTTAGGCAGAAGATAAAGAACCTTGATAAACAAATACTCTGCTAGGATATCTTCCTCGAGGCCAGGAGGGTGAGCAGGGGCATTGTTCAACAACAGCAGACATTTCAGAGGGAGGTGCTTCTCTTCCAAGAATATCTTTACTGTCGGGCCGAAACACAGATTTACCCACTCGGTGAACAAAAGTCTTGTTACCCAGGCTTTTGCATTAGCCCTCAACATCACTGGAAGCTTCTCCTTAAGCACTTTGTGGGCCGTTAAGGCTCGAGGAGTCTCGGAATGATAGACAAGTAGGGGCTTCACCTTGCAATCCCCACTGGCACTCGAACAAGTGCGAGAGTAAGCCCGTCTTTCATAGGCTTATGCCCGGGTAACTTCCTTTCCTGCGTGATGTACGTCCGACGAGGCATTTTTTTTTTCCAAAAAAGGCCAATTTCATCATAGTTGAAGACTTGCTGAGAACTGTAGCCTTTGTTGAGAGTCATCTCATCGAACGTCTTAATAAAGGCTTCGGCCGCTTTCGTGTCCGAGCTGGCCGCCTCCCCATGCCGCACCACCGAATGGATGCCAGTCCGTTTACGGAATTTTTGGAACCACCCATGAGAAGCCTTGAAGTCTGGGGTTGGCGTCGATGTCCCTTCTCCGTCATCTTCGGCCTGGGCAATCAAATCGCCAAAAATAGCGCTGGCCTTGTGGGAGATTGCTGTCTCGGTTATCGTATCGCCAGCGATTTTTTTGTCTTTTATCCAGACAAGAAGAAGCCTTTCCGTCTCATCGTGCGCCTGGCTCCTCTTGCTAGACAAAATAGTCACGCCCTTGGAAGGTGTAGCTGCTTTGATGACATCCTTCTGCTTAAGGATGGTGCCTATTGTCGACGGATTTTGGCTGTATTCCTTGGCGATCACACTCAATCACATGCCAGCTTCATACCTTTTTATTATCTCCATTTTTGTTTCCAAAGAAAGTATCCTCTTCTTTCCTACTTCAACTTTCTTAGGACCCATGACTACGTATATACTGTACGTAATTAAGTTATGTAGTACGTATATGTATGAAGTAAAGTTCTCACACAACATGATAAAGTAGTACTACAGCAAAATCACTAACGAATTTACGTTAATAAACGAAATCGTATAGAACGAACGAATTCCGCGTACTTACGATACCGATGATGCCGTGAAGTGGCCAAAAAAGCACGCCGCTACGTAGAGCACGATGGGAGAGATGCTGACCAATAGGAGAGAAGGATCTTATGGTGGTGACTAGCATTAGGAACCAATGGGAGAATGGGTGGATGGTGGCAAGTCTACTAAGTTGGCGGCGCGCGAGTTTTAAAATTGTTTTCGGTGGTCTGGGCGAATCTCAGACTTTACAGCAACAACCTTTCGTATCTTGAGCAATTTTCGTATGTAGAGCCGCAAAAATCTTCGTATTTGCTTTCGTATCTCGAGTTTTTCGTAAGTTGAGCCTTTCGTATGTCAAGATACCACTGTATGTATATTTATCTAAATCATTTTGTGAAACTCTTAAATTAAGTTAAAAGTTGAATATTTTTACCAACTAATTTTATTACTAAGCCAACTTAAATGTGTTTAATATAAACAAATGTAAATACATGTTTTATGTTTTTTTTTATTTATTTTGTTTTCAAGAACATTACAGAAAATTCTGAAAGATAATTACTTATAATTACTTTTTCTGAAGCTCATAAGTAGTAAGCCAGTGTTGGTTCTGATTTACAACAAAAATTCCTCTTAACCCTAGGAATGTCATTGGATGAATTTGTATTAATTTTATTAACTACAGACACCATCCTATTTACAAACATTCAACTTACAACCATTCAGGGATACAAACAATGGGATCTAAAATTAATATTGTGTTCAGAGCATTCCCCTTTGGCACCTGTAACTTCAAAAATTTTTTTTTGCTCATCTATTCTGTACATGATGTACTGTTTGTACAGTGTATTGTGTTATAGAATGAAAAAATATACAGTACTGCATTGATTGTATCATAGTGCATATCAATAGGCATTAAGAGTACAGTAACCAACTTACAAAACAATTCAGCACTCAAATGGTTGTTGGGAACATAAGTTCATAAGTGGTATGGTGTCTGTACAGATGTCAGCAAGTTATTTTTGAATGGTGTGTGCCCCCCCCCTTTCTTTGATGCCTATGATAGCTAAACCTATCCTGTACTAAAGCAGATTGCTTTAATTTGACATATGGTAATAGCAGGGTTTCAAAATATGCCGGGATATGAGTGTTTGATATTAGCTGCAACAGATGCTGGGTAAAGTAATGCATATTTCAGTGTTTATTTGTAATGTCAAGCCATGGTTTTATGTCGCACAATTTTCATGACAGGATTGGGTTAAATTTTTTTCCTTTGGTATAGTTACTAAGACAGTACCTGTGCA
>NC_061099.1:51350286-51370286 GCF_015104395.2 Macrobrachium nipponense | reverse complement strand
TTGTTGTCCTTTAAGAATTGTAATTCTAGGCTGTGGACCATTTGCTTCTTGACTAGGCTGTTGAGTTGTTCTGTATTTTACTTTTTTGTTTTTATGTTTACCTTTGATATTTCGAAGCTATTTTTCATTCTTTTATATATTGTACCCTGATGAGGTGTGTCAAGAATACACGAAAGCGCTAGGTACTGCTGTTTTTCATTTTTCCTGCTGGCTCTTGATATATATATATATATATATATATATATATATATATATATATATATATATATAACATGATGCTATGTATAAATAAAGGTTTTTGCCACAAAGGAAAAATGAAAATCAAGATAGCCAAGCACTTTCGGTCTAGTACGACCCTTTACTTGGCTGTCTCGCTTTTCATTTTTCCTTAGTGGCAAAAACATTTATTTATATATATATATATGTATGTATGTATGTATGTATGTATATATGTATGTATGTATATATACACACACAGTAGTACCCGCGAGATACGAAATTCGAGATACGAAAAATCCGTTCCAAGGCGCCTTTCGTATCATGAGGTTTTCGTATCTTGGACCACATTTTACATGTAAAATGGCTAACCGTTCCAAGCCCTCCAAAAACACCCAAAGTAAATTTCATAATAAAGGTAAATTGACCTATAAACAATGAAATACTACAACAATTTGGACCATTCAATACGTAACTTAATAATAAAAATGCAAAACCTGTAAATAAAGTGTATATTAGTTTAAAAGAAATATTATTACTGTAACGTAAAGTGTGGAAGCTTACCTTTCGAGTGAGGCTCTCCGAAAGTGGCGGCAGAGGAGGAGGAGGACAAACGGCAGATACGTACACTTAACTTTACGAAACATAAAAAAATGTCAGAAAAACAAACTAAACTTTACAAAACACTAACAAATCTGTAACATGTACCTTTACAAAAAACTTAAAATAAAATTGATTTTGTCTTTGTTTGATTTTTACATTCCTTTTTACTTTTTTATACTTTACGTAATTTCAATTTCTTCACCACCGAATGGATGCCAGTCTGTTTTCGGAATTTTTCGAACCACCCATGAGAAGCCTTGAACTCTGATGTTGCCGTTGATGTCCCCTGTCTGCCGTAGTCTTCGGCTTGGGCAATCAAATCGCCGAAAATAGCGCTGGCCTTCTGGCAGATCGCCGTCTCGGTTATCGTATCGCCATCGATTTCTTTGTCCTCGATCCATACTAGAAGCAGCCATTTCCATTCATTATGCACATGGCTCCTCTGGTTAGACAAATATTGTCACGCCCTTGGAATGGTTGTAGCTGCTTTGATGGCTTCCTTCTGCTTAAGGATGGTGCCTATCGTCTACGGATTTCGGCCATATTCCTTAGCGATCACACTCAACTGCAAGCCAGCTTCATAATTTTTTATTATCTCCATCTTTGTCTCCATAGAAAGCATTCTCTTGTTTCTGTGAACTTCAGCAACTTTCTTGGGACCCATGACTATATGTACTGTACGTAATTAAGTTACGTATGTAGTACATATACTAATTAGGTTCTCACAACACGATAAAGTAGCACAACAAAATCACTAACGAATTTACGATGCTAAACGAAATCGTTGGACCGAACGAATGCAGCATGCGTACGATAAAGCTTCGGATGCAAAGTGGCGCGCAGCGAAGGCACGCCACCACATAAGATGCATGATGGGAGGGATGCTGTCCAATAGGAGAGAAGGATCTCATGGCTTGGCTAGCATCAGGAACCAATGGGAGAGCAGGAGGATGGTGGCGAGTCTACTAGATAAGATGGCGGCGCATGGCGCGAGTTTCAAAATTGTTATCGGGCGAATCTTGGGACTTTCAGAAACCTTCGTATCTTGAAAACTTTTCATATGTAGAGCAGTAAAATTTTTCGTGCCAGCTTTCGTATCTTGAGTTTTTCGTAAGTTGAGCCTTTCGTATCTCGAGGTACCACTGTATGTGTGTGTGTATATATATATATATATATATATAATATATATATATATATATATATATATATATTATATACATATACATATATATATAGATATACTATACATACATACATACATACATACATACACATATATATCTATATATATATATATATATATATATATATATATATATATATATATATATATATATATATACATATACATATACATATACACACATACACAGTGGCCACCCCGTATTTGCGGGGGATGCGTACCAGACCCCCCGTGAATAGTTAAGACATGCGGATGTTTGGAACCCCATATAAAAACGCTAAAAACAGCCTATTTTGTTAGTTAAAACTTCAAGAAAACCCCACTGAAAGTTTTTATACTTGATTTATTAAGAAGTTTTATCACAAAAAGTGCATTTTATGATGAAATTGATTAAAAAAAAACCCAGTGATTTGTGGATATTTCTCACAGAAAAATACCGCGAATGTGGGAATTTTCCACTAATAATGCGGGGAAACATTCCCGAGAGAAATCCGCGAATGTGTGAGTCCGCGAATACGGGCTGTCCCCTCTATATATACGCATTATTCATATATATATATATATATATATGTATGTATGTATGTATGTATGTATGTATGTATGTATGTATGTATGTATAACTGAATCATAAGAGTTTGGAATGTGATAAATGCATAAATAAAGGTTTTAAGCCACAAAGGAAAGATAAACACTGGAGTAGCTACAAAATCTTTTGATTCACGTCCTTTACTTATCAGACAGACTGACTTACACGAGAAACTGAGATGACAAGGAAGGGTCGTATAATTGACAGATAGGGATTATAAGGAGATTAGTCCCTAGAAATGAACACACTTGGAGAATGAGTAACCTTTCCAAACAAGCATAAACATGGGTAGGAGAATGAGTAACCTTTCAAAACAAGCATAAACATGGGTACAATTTAAGTGGTTTACAAAAAGATAAGTCCAATTGCTCAGACACAGGGACAAGACAATGAAAGGATAATACAGGGCAGCAATTGACCACATTCAAACTTTGGTAAATAAAAACTTATTCACAAAACATATTAAACATACATATATACAAAGAAAATATCTATTAGGCAACTAATTTGTATTTAAGTCTGTGATTGCATCGTTGAGGTCATTCTTAAACATGTTACAAATACAAGGGTCTAAATGAAACAGGCCATGACTAATATTAAAATTCTAATATTAAAATTACAATGGGAAGTAAGTTGTATAATGGCAGATTCCAGAAGATTTTGTGATAAGACATATTTTGATCTTGCAATTACTGAACTACCAGCCCAGTGTATCTGGTGGTTGTTTTCTCTTGAATGAATATGGCATTAGATGTTTGCCCAGTTTTGACAGAATATTTTTGCTGTTTGATTCTGTAGTTTTTGGCTGAAGCATTTATTCAACGATTATAACGGTATTAACGATACTTTTATCATTCTCAATTGCAGTCTGAAAAAGTAAATGATTAAGCAAATGAAATTCCACATTTTCATGAGAGAGTTATTACATATTAGGGCAATATAGGCATGGTTAACAAGTCTCTCATTAAAGAGTTATTACATATTAGGGAAGCAAAATAGGTATTGTTAAACAAGTGTAGGGACACCCTAAGGTGGATTGTGACCCCCGTAGACTTTTGAATTTAGTTTAGCCCCAAGAATTGAACCCCTGCCCTTAACTGGGGGCTGTCTGTATTTGCTCATAAATGTACCTAGGGGTTGCTGTTGGTTTTAGTTATTGTCTTTTATCATAATATGCCAATTATAATTGTAGTTTTGCAAAGAAAGGTGCAAAGAAATATTTAAAAAAATGTATAATCCTTCTCTTCAATCAGTAAAAATCATGGTTAATCCTTAAAAGTACTGCATCTTCAATCAGTAAAAATCATGGTTAATCCTTAAAAGTACTGCATCTTCAATCAGTAAATTTACGTGAATAGTTTACAACAAATATACTCAGAATTTGTTACTGATTTTTGAACTTTCCTAACTAGAAGATGGGATAAAGTTATGCTAAAGTAATTTGGTCTCCCTTGCTCCCTGATTTTTTTTACTTCTGACCAACCCAGTCATGTATTTTTAATAATTTGAATCACAGCTTACCCTTATCAAAGTAAATTTAAGAAGGAAAAAATGTAACTTAAGCATGTACGTTGTTGTTGTTATTAAGGATTAGTAGCACGTATGTTAGACAGTGGTAGAATGAACAAGATGTATACCTCAGAGAAATGGTAACAAACCTAAGCCATGACTCAAGTCTGTGGTACTGTTTCCTATATTATAGGCTTTTGTTATAAGATGCCTATAACAATCGCTATTAACAAAGTGTTAAGCTGTCAAGTCATGTGGCATATTTACAATAGTTTCATACATTTCAGAGGTGCTTGTGTAATATAGTTCATGAAAATTTTTACATCAGTGTAAGTGTAGACTGCCACATTGGGATAAAAGCGTTAGCAGTCCAGTTTAAGCTGGGGCTCTGAATCCAAAAGTCAGTTTAAATCATTTCCAGTTAGTTGGCTTCCTTCTCAAGTTATTCGTATATGTACATTCACCAGTATTTCTTGCACGTACATTGTTTTTATATCATTATGACCCTGGTATATCTGTAGTAACTGTAAAAGACATAGTATTTATCTTTTAAAGTTATTTTTGCACTTTTTGTCTATAAACTTGCATTTTTCATATAAATAAGTGCTTTTTTAAGAATTCTAAGTCTACTTGTTTACACTGAAATAGAGGAAATCGAGCCAAACAAGCAGCAGGTGTCATGGTCACTGCTACTGTGACAAATTGTTGATGAAGACAATATTCCAATGGCAGCTCAGCTGACACTGATTATAGTGACTTTTGTGCCGAAAGCCCACAACCGACACTCCATAACTATAGACAACTACTACAGATATGGAAGTGTGCTCTTATAATCCAATGTGTACTTTCATGCTCCCCAAACTGATCACCAGGATTTCCTCACAACTAACAATAAGAGAGAAAGGAAAAAGGAATGATGTTCTCATAATTGGTTCAAGAGAAAATCATCCTAGCCTAAACATTAGGACAAAGGACTTGACAGTTCTCATACCTTTTCTAGTGAAAGCTTAAAGGAAGTTTAAAAGATGTTTATACAGCATGTATGTTGTGAGGCTTTACTTTTAAATGCAGTAAAAGCTCAGGATTCAACTGATTAAGCATGCCTGGACATGACAGCCTTTTCTTAGTTACCCACCAAAGCAGTTAACTTGGGCAGTCGCAAATCGTAGAAGGGCTTTTGCTTTGAAGTTGGTTTTTTACTCTAAACAGTGGAAGGGAAGAGAAACAGGCATCTCGCTGAACAAACCCACATTCCAAGAAAGGGCTTGAAGCTCACTAAGTTGCTTTGCTGTAGCAAGAGCTATAAAAAAGCCTCTTCAATGTTAAGTTCCTAAGAGATTCTGTATCTAAAGGCTCAAACTTAGGTGACATTAAATATTTAAGGACTACTGGATCCAAATTCTATCCTAAACTATAATAATAAGATTTTGGTTTCAAGCTCAGAAGATTAGAAAATCTCCTTCGGACCTGAATTGTGAGCAATATTTGAGTTGGTGTGATGCAGAACTGAAGACTATAGAGCAATGTCCTATGGACGCTGGAACATAAAGCTGCTTCATGTACCTAGATACTAGATCAATTTAATCAGGTTATTGTAATATGTACAGGTGCTTGATATCCTTCTGGACACACATCAAGATCTGTAAACTATATATAACTGACCAATGTTGTTGATATAGTTTAAAAGTAGAGAGCATTCTGAAATTAAAGATATTTTCCCTAGCAGCTCTTGAAATCCCTATAGCTCGTAAGAGATAATTGACATTCTCCACACTTGTCAGATGAACCTTGTAGAGGTACTGATGGAATTTTCTCAAATGACGGCATGAGAAGGTCTTTCCTGAATAACAGAAGGCTAAACATCTGCCACCAAAAGAGGTAGCTTGGGAAACCAATCCCTTTCAGGCCACCAAGGAGCTACCAGAATCGTGCTGTTGTTCCGCAAAGCTCAACCTGTTAATTATTTCTTCAGAATAGCAAATGAGAAAATTTATTACTTTCTTCAAAATACCAAATAGAGAAAAAGTTCTAAGGTCTAGATTTTATCAGTCTTGAAGAAGAGCATTGACTGCCCTTGCCTGAGGATCCTGAAGTTTTGTGTTGTGCTCAGTCATGAACAAATTGATGTTTGGACCTCCCAAAGGTTCCACAACTTCTGGCAGACTTGTGACTGAAGAGACCATTCTGACGGAAGAATTGGCCCTTTCTTCCTGAGTTGGTCTGTGATAATATTGTCTTTTGCTGAAACTGAGGTAGAAGGATTATGTTTCTGGACTATCCAAAGGAGAAGTTTTTCTGCTAGCCTGAACTGATCTCTCGAATTTGTCTCTCCTTATGTAAGAGTGGTTGAATGTCAAAGTAGACTGTAATTGTCTTGTTTCTGACAAGATTTTCTACTTGCATGAGACCTCCCAAGCAACCGAAAGCTCTAGGTTTATATGCATTTTGCTCTACTCTGCAGTGCAACTCCCTGGCATAATCATGTTTCCTAGAATGGCTCTCCGATATGCCTCTGATGTGTACAGGCCACTGTGAGGTCTGGGCTCATGAGATCTAGAGGCAGACCCTTCAGCAGTCTTGACCAATCTCCCCATCAACAATGAGAATTCAAAAGATATGAAGAAACCACTACTGGAATTAAGTCTGGAAGACAAGACTTGTAAATTGGAATCCGTCTGCCATACGAGGGGGACCCAAAAGTAACCGGAATTGTGTCATAGAATTTTATTCAGTTATTGTTACATGTTTACAGTCTTATCACCTTCAAAGTATTCTCCATTTGAAGCAATGCACTTATCCAGACATGTTTTCCACTGTTGAAAGCAATTCTGGAACTCTTGTGAAGTTATGGCTTTTAATGACTCCGTCGTTTTCTTCTGAACCTCTTCAACGTCTGCAAAACGTTTTCTTTTGAGGGCTTTCTTCATTCGGGGGAACAAAAAGAAGTCACAGGGAGCAAGATCGGGTGAATAGGGAGGGTGGGTACGTGGGGTCATGCCATTCTTGGTCAGAAACTGTCTCACACTCAAGGCGGTGTGCGCTGGTGCATTGTCGTGATGAAGCCACCCTCCACTTTGCCACAGGTCGGGACGTTTCCGTCTCACGGAATCTCGCAAACGCTTCAGCACTGCCAAGTAAAGCGTCTGGTTAACAGTGTGACCTGCAGGAACGAATTTTTTGTGGACAATTCCTTTCACATCGAAGAAACAAATCAGCATCGTCTTGACACTGGATTTCCCACTTGACGCGCTTTTTTGGGTCGTGGTGACGTTGGATGCTTCCACTGACTTGATTGCTGCTTTGATTCTGGTCGTAGCCTAGCACCCAGCTTTCATCACCGTAATGACCTTCAAAAAAAGGTCCTGGATCAACTTCCACCTGTTCTTTCCAGTTCACGACAGGCATCCTTCGTGACTGCTTTTGACCGTCCGTGAGCAAGCGAGGCACCATTTTTGCTGCAACTCTTTTCATTCCCAATTCCTCGCTAAAAATTTCGTTGACATGACTCCAGGAACACACCAGTCAAATTAAACAAGCTCATCAATTGTTCTGCGATGGTCTTCCATGATCAGTTCATGAATTTTAGTGATGTTTTCATCCGTTCGGGAGGTTGAAGGTCGCCCTGAACGAGGCTGGTCTTCCAGTGACATTTGACCATTCTTAAAGCGTGCAAACCACTCGTAAACTTGTGTTTTACTCATGGCAATATCTTTGTAAGCTGTTCGAAGCATAGCATCTGTTTCTGCTGCCGTTTTCCCCAGCAAAAAACAGAATTTTACGGCAGCACGCTGCTCCTTCCTTTCAGTCATCGTAAAAATAGACAAAAAGGCGTGAAGTACTTCTAAACAAATGTGAACCATGCAGCTATACGTCTTCCCACGATGACGCCAGTTGGCACACTGATGCTTGAGGGTTGCCTCAGGTAGCATCTAGCGGCGGAAGCCTGAACTACTACTGGCTTGTCACACACAAAACTATTCCGGTTACTTTTGGGTCCCCCCTCGTACATATTTCATATTACATAAAATTAACGTAAAATGACAGTTCCTGTTCTTTTATATAAAGATACAATGGCACCCCATTAGTTGAAAGTTTATTTATGTTGAACATTCAGTATTTCAAATGAAATTTTAAAAATTTTTTGTTTGTCAAACAAATGCTTGCACTTCGAACTGACTGATCACAAGTTTTTTCATTCTCAGTAGTATATAGTTTAATGTTAACATATTTGACAAAATAAATAAAAGAATTAAACATTTCAGTATAAAATGTAGCATAAAGCATTTAAACATCATTCGTCACTGCGGTGACGTCACTCGCAGCTGACTTGACACTGAACGAGGGAGCATTGATATGTTGAGGAGAGAAGAGGAGAGTTATATTACTATACTTATGTAAAACCAATAACAATTCACATCAAAACAAGGAATTGCACAAATTTAACAATGATAAAATATGAAAATCAATTGTAATACAGAAGCAATAAAAAGTTGTAATTGAGCTAGTGTTCAGTGCGCCGAGTGAGACTGTATTGTTTAACTATATTCAAGAAAATAGTAAATGAAAGAAAAAAAGCTTTTAACAAAATTTAGCATAAACGATCAATAAAATAATTCGTCATTGCGGTGGTGAACAGGTAACTTGGAGGGAGGGAGGGAGCATTTATATTTTTGAGGAATAATGATTGGATGATTTTAAGGTATCATGCGTTGTGGTATTGTTGAGGAGAGAAGAACAGTAAAATCTTTACTATAATATGTATGTTAAAGCAGTACCAATTCATATAAAAAAATATAATTTTATTTTACAATAAATTCAATACAATGATAAACAAAAACCATCAAATGCAATACAGTAAAAAGAAAGGAAAAAGAAAACTACTTGAACCAGTGTTCGGTGCTCTGAATGAGACGATAGAGAGGAGATGAAAGACGGGTCTGCTTCCTGCTGACTAAACACTTACACTCGATTTGCCCAAATCACTTCTTTTTGTTGTAGTAAAATACCCATCTACATGGTGACAATTGCTTTTTACGATTTTTTACCTTTGTAAAAGTAACTCTGCTCCATAATAAACAACACTGGTGCCACCTTCAGCTTCTACATGCCTTTGATTGTTTCCTTATGAAAAGTTATTTAATCTCTCTCCCTTTCTTCCATTCTCATTACGTATTAGTTTGCAAAATCTTCCTTTTTATTTTAAATTCTGCTGGTTGCCAACAATAAGTTGATGTATTGTTGCATAATTAATCTCTTTCATGCAGTTAAGACCCAAGTGTAAACACGTCTACAATCATTCTCCTTCCTCCATCCCCTCAGCCAGCCATGTGCCATTTTCTCCAAACAGTTTGTTAATCGTGCACGAAAACAAAATTTTTCTAAAATTTTACTTCATATAACATATTGTTTTATTACCTAACACTCTTAATTTAACTTTTGAACACAATAACAGAAAAAAAAGTGAAAAGGGGGACTTTTTGCCTTGGCTGGAACGAATTATTGTTTCATATTTCGAACAGCCTTCTGGAACAGATTAAGTCCAAAGTCTGAGGTACTACTGTAGATTGTTGTAATCACAAGCATGTTTAGTATTCGAGAAAGCAAGATATAAAAATTTTCTTACCATTGGTGTAGTCTAATCAACCAAATTACCTTATGTAGTTCAAGTTGCAGTAGAAGCAAAGAATGCTTCAGATGATAATTGAATTTTTTAATGAGAATGGAAGCCAGAGAAACAAGAAGTAACAGTGTTGCTGATAGAGTAAATGTGGAATAGTGCTGATATAGTAGACAGTCACCAATTATCGGCTGGGGTCCTGTTCCAACAGCTTGATGACAAGCAAAAATCGCAGATCATGAAAATTGGCTATTTTCCGCACTTATTTATGCTGATAACCAGATTTTGGCACTGATAACTAGTTCAAGGCACCTCTGTTACATATGTATTGGCACCAGTACTCTGTTATCGACTGATAACCGGAAATTTATGGATTTCAGCGCTGCACATCGCCAATTTTCGGTGCCTGACCAGCACCATAAACCGGTATTGCTGATAACCTGGGACTGTCTGTAATGTGAAATAACAACCATGTTTACTGATCTAGTAATTGTGGAAAAGCTTTCTTGGGGCTTTTAACTAAGCCACTGAAGAGGAGGAGAAAAGGTGTCCCCCCAGCTAAATAAAGAAAAGATGTGTAATAGAAACTATGAAAGAAAAAAGTAATCTTTTTATAAAGTTTCAGGTCTAGTGAACATGCATTGGTTGTGTCATTGATTTTGATTTGCTTGTTAGGAAAGGTAACAGATGGGTAAATTCAATATCAGTCGGAACCCCTATAAAAACACTAAAAACAGCCTACAGTAACCTCCCCGTTAACACGAGGGTTACGTTCCTGGAGATGTCGTGTTAGCCGAATTCGTGTTAACAGGGAAGTATTTCTCCATAAGAAATAATGGAAATAAGGGGGTTAGCGTTCCAGGGCAATGGGAAACTTAATCTATTTTGGGATTTTGCCAGAAAAAAAACCACTTTATTTATATATTTTTATATACAGGTAGTCGTCTACTTACGAACTATGCAACTTATGACAGACCGACTTTACGACAGCTACAATATAATAATATACAATAATATTTAATTTTATATTTGGCTAAAATACGTCGAGCGCGTGTACGATACTTTTTCCCGCTACCGTCAGCGCGCTCATCTCCGAGAAATTTATGAAGAGAAGAAAAAACGGACCATTCAAACAAAACTAAGCATGTTTATGTTTAAACCAACATCTCAGTCTACCCCTGTCCCCACTACTAGTAGTACTACCACGGAATCGGATGACCCGGACGATCCCCAGCCAATCCACCATCAGACAATTAATTTTTTTTTTTTTTTTTTTTTTTTCAAATTTCAAATGTTTCGTAATTTTTATTTTTTTTCTGTATGTTCATGTTTTTTCTGGTACTGTAATCAATTCTATTTATGCATTACTGTAGTTTGCCTGAAATTTATAAAGAAAAAATAATTTACATACTGTTAAATAAAACTTTGTGTATTACTACGTACGTACATAGACGTGTTGGCAACAGTACAAACGGTCGCTAGAGAAAACAGCAGACGATGTTTTGTTTTATATTTTCAGAAGTAAAATTTTGTTCGAAAATGGTAAGATTCGTATTTTAGTATTCATTTTGTATTTCTGTTTTGCAAATAAATCTAAATAATAACAAATTATGCATTTAATTCAAACCTATAAATAAATAAAAGTATGTATATAATACGTGTAGCTGATTGTCAATGCAAATGGCGGATAAGAAAATGTAAACAGACCAGACAGATGGTCTGAATGCCTGCAATAAAAATGTTAAATACAGTAATAAGAGTAAGTATCAATCAAGGAGTTCGAGCATGATAAGATTTCATATGCTAAACGTAATAATAGGTACTATACATGCACATTTTTGGGATGATATAAATGTATATGTAGGCTAGTAAGTTGTCAATGAAATTGCAAACGAACAAATACGTACATGTACACGCATGTGTTTGAATATGGTAAAAAGGATAAAAAGACAGCACAAACATGATTCAATTTACTCAATATGCTGAAAGACAATTTACGACAGCTCTGCCAGAACCTAATGCCATCGTAAGTAGACGACTACCTGTAGTAAAGTACGCACTATTATGTTAACCAATGCTAGAATATATTGGCTCTTCTCACTGCGAGGGCTGGCTTCACACTGAGCCAGCAGGCAAGAGAGAGAGAGCGCGGTAAAGGTGGGGTGAGTCAGACTCTCGCCACATCTTTCCGCGCTCTTGCTCTCAGCGGAAAATTCAAATCGTGTAACATCGAATATTACGTGTTAGCAGAATTTTTCTGTATGATTTTGAACTCGTGTAAGATCGAAATCGTGTTAACAGAACTCGTGTTAACGGGGAGGTTACTGTATTTTATTAGTTAAAACTCAAGAAAAACCCACTAAAAACTTTTATACTTGGTTTTTATTTAAGTTTTATCACAAAAAGTTCATTTTATGATGAAATTGAAAAAAAAAAAAAAAAAATGAAAAAAAAAAAAAAAATTTATTTGTGGATATTTCTCATTGAAAAATACCGCGAATGTGGGAATTTTCCGCTAATAATGTGGGGAAACGTTTCTGAGAGAAATCTGCAAATGTGTAAGTCCGCGAATAGGGGGTCCACTGTAATTATATGTTATTGAAGAGAATTTTTAAAATGTAGTTTAAAAATTTATTTTCAAAATGTTTGCATGATTGTGTGCAGTTATGCAAAAAACTTAATATATGTACTTTTTTAATTGTAGATGAATCATGCCTGCCGAGCACTAACTTACATGATGGAAGCCTTACCTCGGTCATCTGCAGTCGTAGTGGATGCAGTACCTGTCTTTTTAGAGAAGTTACAGGTCATTCAGTGTATGGATGTAGCTGAACAGTCTTTGACAGCTCTAGACATGTTATCTCGAAAACATTCGAAGGCCATATTACAGGCTGTAAGTTTCCCTGTGCATGCACCATTTATGATGAAATAAATATTTTGGCATTTTTAAATCACTAAAAACTGCAGCCAGAGGGTAAATTAGGTACAGTTTGTTTTGCTTTGAAAAGTTCCCATTTACTGTAATATAATGCAACAGCTACTTTACTTTATTCATTTTTGGCTATAACGGTGATTCCTTAAACCTAGTGATTAAAGTGATGGAGGTATTAAAAACTGTTACATTTTTCATTTTTACAGCATGGAGTGTCTGCGTGCTTAATGTATATAGACTTCTTTTCTACTGGAGCACAGCGGGCAGCACTTAGCATAACCGCAAATTGTTGTCAGAACCTCACTGCTGATGAATTCCATTTTATTGCTGATTCCTTGACATTGTTATCCTCTAGGCTGACTTCACAGGTATTGTGTTTTATTATGGGATGAAAAAAAAACATGAAGTAAATTATTTGGAAAACATTTGAAACTAGAAAACATGAAGTAAAATTATTTGGAAAAGGTTTGAAACTAAGTTGCAAGAAGTACTAATAACTTTTACATTTCAGGGTGACAAAAAATGCGTAGAAAGCGTGTGTTTAGCCTATAGCAGGTTGGTTGATTGTTTCCAGAATGATCCCAATCGTTTACAAGAGATAGCTGGTCACGGTTTATTATCAAACATACAACAATTGGTAAGTTGGTAATAGTTAATTCTGAACTCCCAATAAAATCATTGTACAGGCAGCCCCGTTTGCTATCCGTGTCGGTTAGCAGCATTTTGGTTTTACGGCGCTTGTTAAATATACGTATTCATAACTGGGTTTATAGTGCCGTTGTCTGGTTATCAGTGGTTTAGGTTAAGTGCCCGAGACTGCCTCCTAAAATACAAACATAACGAATATGCATCTTTTCCTCTGCTCTTTTAAAAAGTTATCCTTTACTTCGCTGTATCCAGTAACACTGTAATGTATTGCTTTGTTTGTGTTACTGTTTGCATTATAAAATAAACCCGATCATGGTTGGTTAGAAAAATCGGCTGAGGGCGGAGGTAAGATTATTTTGCCATATTTAACTCAATTCAGAGTAATGTTCTTTCTTCTATTTAGTGTAAATTTAAATCTCTGGAACTATTCTATGGGGCAAGGCTATTTTTCATTATATGAAGTGTTTTTAAGTAGAAAAATTGACTTAACTATATATATCTATAAATATATATATATATATATATATCTATTATATTATATATATATATATCTATATATATATATATATATATATATAGTATATGTAATATATATATATATACTATTATTATATATATATATATATATATATTATATATATATAATATATATATATATATATATATATTATATATATATATATTATATATATATATATATATATATATATATATATATATATATATATATATATATATATATATATATACAGTAATACCTTGGGTTTACGAATTTAATCCGTTCCAGAACCTGCTTCGTAACCTAAAAAATTCGTAACCCAAATGGATTTTCCCATAAGTAATGTTATAAAAAGCAAATAATGCGTTCCACCCGACCATGAATAACCATTTCAATTCATATTTTTCCATTTATTTTTGTTCACTAAGGTTGAAAATTCGTGTAGGAATTACTAAAATTATAAAATTGAAAGAATGAAATTAAATATAAACACTAGATTTAATATCATGCACAGTAAAACCTGAACTTTACCTTTGGCGAGTGTGGCTGCTGCTTGACGGAGACGGGAGGAGGGGAAGGGTGAGGAGATAGGGTTAGGGCTTGGGGGGGAAACAAATCTCCCTCCGTGAACACTTCTGGAAGACTTTCTGGTTCTTTCTCTAGAGAGCACCGTTCACTATGATCACTAATTTTACGCTTACGCAACACTATGTTGTCTTTCACAATTTTGAAAAAATATTTTTCTATGAGCAAATTTTCTACATCGTCGAGAATATAAGGCCGTTATTTCGTCAATACTGTGACACCTTTTGATGCTTTACTGGCTTTAATTCCTTCCTTTTTCTTCAAAATAGTGCAGATCGTTGATTGCGACCGCTTGAAGAATGCTGCAAATGTCTTTCACGCACTCGCCTTTATCATGCATTTGGATAATTTCCTTCTTCATTTCGACTGTAATCATCTCCTTCTTTCTTATGCTTTCCTTCTTGCTGCTTGCCTTCGTCACTCTTGGGAGCCATTGTCTTTAAGTATTTGGGTAATAGTAATGTATAAGCACCTATCACGGAAACACAAACACAATGCGCAAATCACTAGCAAATTTGAGAGCGTATCACGGACAGATGCGTTCAATCTTACCGCCAGCGAGATATTGAAAGAGTTATGGTTTAAAAAGGGTCAAGGGATGCGTAGGAGAAGTCACGTGACCCTCGTTAAGTTTTGGCCGAAAAAATGCGTTCGCATCCCACGCTCATCCGATGTAAACAAAGCAGGCGTTAAGTTTTGGTCGAAAAAAATGCGTTCGCAGATCCCACGCTCATCCGATGTAAACAATCAGGCGGCCTCCCATGATGGAAAATTCGCGCATTCTCGTATTCCAAGCGAAATTCGTATTCCAGAATGAGGTCGTCACTTCGTAAGTTAAAAAATTCGTATACTAATCGGTTCGTAACCCAAAGTATTACTATGTATATATATATATATATATATATATATATATATATATATATATATATATATATATATATATATGTTTTTTTTTTTTTTTTTTTTTTTTTATGGCGCTGTTGTCTGGTTGTCGGTACTTTGCCTAAGCGCAGAGAGACCCTTATGAAAATACAACCATAATGAATTGCATCTTTTCCTCCTTCTTCCCAGCTGGTTCCCATTTTTATATGGGGTCGCCAAGAATATGCATCTTTTTCCATGGCTCTTTTAAAAGTTATGCTTTACTTCACTGTATCCAATAATATAGTATGTAGTCTCATATTACTACGTGTGGTATTATAAAATACAAACAAAGCGACCTATGTTTTGGTTTGGAAAAATCAGCTTGGGGCAGAGGCAGGGTTATTTTGCCCTATTTAACTCAATTCAGAACAATTTTCTTGCTTCGATTTAGTGTAAATAGGTTATTTTATGTTATATGAAGTATTTTTGAGTAAATATGACTTAAATATGTATGTCTTGTTGTGAAATTGATTTTTTTTTTTTTAAATACAGGTACGCCTCATTTATCGACTTGTTTCGTTCCAGCGACCATGTCGTTAAACAAATTTGTCATTAAACGCATTATTCTCTTTCGCTCTCTCTCTCTATCTCTCTCTCTCTTGTTTTCTACTAATAGCATTAATTTTCAGTCTATATTATATGCAGAACTAGCTTCTGACATAGCCTACTACTTGGCAAAGTTCTGACAATGCTTTTTATCATTTTATGACTCATATATTTTAACTTCATTATTTTATAACTTCAAAGTGTATCATTTTCTTTAAAATAGTGTACTTTATTTAGCACATTTAGCCTACATTCATGAGTTATCCTATTAGTAAGTCAATACAATATACTTAGTCAATACAGTGCTAAACTTTTCTCAGAAGCTGCACATTAGTAGTGACTTGCATATTCTAAATTTGGCGTTTCATAATTATTGCTATCAGTATCTTTATCATTTATTTTGATTGTAGAGGGTAATGAAATGAAAAAATTGAAGAATGAATTTTGGTGATCATAGGGCATTTGAATGTCACTGTCAAAATGTAAACAAAACACAACACCATCTATCGAGGAAAGTGAACACTAAACTATTCACTAATGGGATAAACCATTTCTATCATTGATGAAGATTTACGCTTGCACTTCATAGCTTTAGTATCATCTGATCTCATGGGTGACATATCGAATACGTATGTAAATACGTACACAGTTTTATAAAAGAAATAGTCAAACCGTATCCCATTTAAGTCTTTCATGCGTACAAAGAGTAAGGAATTTGTGCATGCCAAATGTCTCATTGTTTTGATTAAAAGGATTGACATGGTAGAGGTTTCTCAAGTGGGATATATAAAACATATTTGACTTTGCACAGTTTCTTTTCATTACTGGGAATTCACAAATTTTTTTTTTTCATTACTAAGAATTATTGTCACAACAACAAAGGAGATGTGACAGTTTTTTGCCGTCTTGAAGTTTTAAACAATACGCGGCGCCGCAACAAACTAATGGCGGCTGAATCAAACCAAACCACAAGAGTTCCCAGACCATAAAATGCCGGCTTTAAGAAGTTCATCTGGATAGCTTTCCTTTACAATGTATATTAAAGCCTTATTTATTGCTTTAGCCATATATTTCAAGGTTTTCTAAATCTAGGCTAGGCTAGATTATTGGCACTGAATAGCCTTTCTCTTGGCCTTGCCACCAATTGGCATATTTTTATTTTCATGTTATGGTTTTTTCTCTTCATGTTGTCGTCATAACTCTGACTTGTGAAACGAGTACGTCGTTAAATGAGGAGTACCTGTAGATGGTGTCGGAAGCATGTTATTTTGTGTAAAAAAACTGATTCCATTCATTATTTTATTTTATTTAATAATAATCAATATTTATATCTTTTATCTGTTATTGGCGTGAAAACAACAGTAAAATATGCTTTTTCATGGCCAGTATTTTTTTTATTAAATTCCTTTTTTCTCTATTATTTGTGATATAGTTTTATCCATGTTGCTGATGCTTGATAATTTAAGTCATTAGCAGTGTGAACATTTTGTTTTCTCAGCTTCAGCTACAACTGCAGCTTAAATTTAGAAGTACTATATGTCCTTGCCAATATTTTCTCCATACCAACAAAGGTATATTGCAAAAATATTTGTCGCGTTCTACTTAACACCATTTGTAACCTAACTACGGTAATTTTTTACTATTGTACGATGGCTGAAATGCAAGCAAAACATTGTCATGTAAGATTTGGTTTTGTTGTAGCAAAAAAAGTGTTATTGTTCAGTTGTTTATGGCTGCAGCGCTTAAGCAGCGATTATAACGTTACTAACGATACTTTTCAGTCTCATTTTCTTTCTGGCCAAGATTTACCAGTAAATTCATCAAATCTGGCATTGAAAATTTGTAGAACCCATGCAGACTATAGTAAATGATTAGGCAAATGAAATTCCACATTTCCATTAAAGAGTTATTACATATTAGGGCAAAATATCTGGGCGTGACACTGTTTAAGGCATCGTTAAAAAGTCTAGGGCACCGTTAGGTGGGTTGTGATGCCCATTGACTTTTGACTTTCTGTTAGAGGTGATTTTTGGTTAGCGTCAGGCCCCCTGGAACGGAACCACGGAACCACTGCTGTTAACCACGGGCTGCCTGTATATAATCATAACTAACATCTAAAGAATTAGTGCTTAATACTAATTGCATTTAATGCTAAATGAGAGTTTCGACTTTAGTTGATAAACTGTATTCCCTTTCAGGCAGTTTGAGCATTAATAAAGATGAGACTATTGTTTTGAATGATGTATGATGATTATTCATTGTCTTTTCAGCTGGTCATGTCCCCTCCTGTATTGAGTAGTGGAACGTTCATCATGGTGATTCGAATGCTTTCACTGATGTGTAACAACTGTCCAGAATTGGCTGTCCATTTGCTAAAAAACAATATAGCCCATACACTTTGTTACCTCCTTACAAATTCAACAGACCCACCAGGAGAACAAGTAAGATTCATTTGCCTTATTTATGTATCTATATATCTATATCTATATATATATCTATATATCTATATCTATATATATCTATATATATCTATATATCTATATCTATATATCTATATATATATCTATAAGCACACTACACTAATTTTGGTTAGGTTTTTGTTCACTTATCAAGTATATCAACAGAATTGTCTTCTACTTGGATATTTTAACATTGGAATGTTTATTCTATATATTCTTTGACTGCAAGATCTGTTACAACTAACTATTGATGTACAATATTTTAGAAAAATATAAGAATGCTAATAATTATCTAAATCTTGAAAGGTTAAATAAGAGCAGCTACACTATAGTAGTAGCCTAAAAACTGTTGGGTCTATAATCAGTAAAACCTATTGTCTGTAGTCAATGCAGATTTTATGAAGTAATTATGATAAAAATTAAAAGCTTATCATGATTATGGCATTCTTCAAAACAGAAGACTGCCATGTAGAAGTTATTCTATCTCATTGGGAAATTCACTCTTGTTTGATCCTTGAATATTTAATGAATAATGCACATCATTCAATCCCTGTGTGTAGAGGATGCAGGTAAGCACTAAAACTTGAACACATTTTATGTGAGTTTCCAAACTTCAACTCGGCTGTCAAGTTTTTAAAAAACTACATTTAAAAAATCTGATATATATTAGTATTAAAGAATAACCAATTGTGCCTGACCTGGTTAAACTTCCTGGTGATGATGATGTTTCTAATTATGTTATTTAGTTTGTCTCCAAGTTTTGCAGCAGGAAATTTTGGGACATCTATAATACTAGTTGTTTTATGTGTGTGGGTGTTGATAGAAGATTGTTCCATTCAGTGCGGTGCATTCCATTACGTACAACTTCATCATCATAAACAATATAAGAAATAAGACATATGTATACCAATCCAAAGATATTTAAAATTCAAGACTGATACTTTTTAGTTTTGATTTATTGTAACATTTTATGGTTTTACCATGTATGTTTAATGAAGAATTTTTGAGGGCCCAGATAATTTGTTCACAAAATATGAGTACAGGTTTTGGTTGGTGGGTTGTAGATAGTCTTCAACTTCTCATGGAAGTTAGGGATAATTTTTTTAGACATTTTTTCTTACACCATGAGGATTTGCATATCTTCCTCTTTCCATTGATGTGTTTCTTAAATTGGCTGACCTCAAAGTTTCCCCGACCTGTGGTGCTGTATAGTATGATTTTATTAGCCTGGCTCTTAAGGGTTAATATTTACAAAGCTTATTTTTCCCTGATTTTTAAATTTTTTTCAGATTGAGCTGGTTTCTCGTACCCCTCAAGAACTTTATGAAATCACTTGTCTGATTGGAGAACTTATGCCTATGCTTCCATCTGACGGTATTTTTGCAATTGACGTGGCCTTGATAAGACCTGCAGGGTCTGCCCAAGATATGGTTATGTGGCAGTGGCAAGATGATAGAGCTTCCTGGCAGAACTACTCTACTAGTGATTCTAGAATCATTGAGGTGAGATTGCTAATTGGATTTTCTTCAAGTGTTTATGGTTCTAGGAAAATTCCCAGTTGGAAAATTTAAAATTTCAAGCTGGAAGATTGCGGGGCGGAAAATAGCCAGTGGGGAAATCTGCCATTGAGAAAACTGCCAGTGAGGAATATTGTCATTGGCAAATTATAAGATTGAACTCAGAAATTTAACTT
>NC_061099.1:51330693-51345693 GCF_015104395.2 Macrobrachium nipponense | reverse complement strand
GCTTTGGGAATTTTTCTTTTCCACTAATCAATGCGGGGAAACGTTCCCGCCCTTGAGAGAAATCCGCGAATATGTGGAGTCCAGCCGGAATCACCGGGCTGTCCCCTCTAATATATACGCATTATTCATTATATATATATATATATATATATTATATATATATATATATATATATATATTATATATATCTATATATATATAATATATATATATATATATGTATGTATGTATGTATGTATGTGATGTATAACTGAATCATAAGAGTTTGTAATGTGATAAATGCATAAATAAAGGTTTTAAGCCACAAAGGAAAGATAAAACACTGGAGTAGCTACAAAATCTTTTGATTCACGTCTTTACTTATCAGGACCGACTGACTTACACGAGAAACTGAGATGACAAGGAAGGGTCGTATAATGACAGATAGGATTATCGGAGATTAGTCCTAGAAATGAACACACTTGTTGGAGAATGAGTAACCTTTCCAAACAAGCATAAACATGGTAGGAGAATGAGTAACCTTTCCAAACAAGCATAACATGGGTACCAATTTAAGTGGTTTACAAAAAAGATAAGTCCAATTGCTCAGACACAGGGACAAGACAATGAAGGATAATAGGGCAGCCGAAATTGACCACATTCAAACTTTGGTAAATAAAAAACTTATTCACAAACATATTAACCCTTCTTTACCGGGTGGGGGGTGAGCAGAATGTAAACATTGTGTTTGCTGCCGAACTGAATCTCTCGGTAGTGACTCCAGTTTGGAGGGGTGCCGATCGTAAAAATATTTGCCAAAAATACACTAACAAGACAGGCTAATGAAAATTATCAGGTATTATTAGCACTATAATAACGCTTATTCTCTGTTAGTTTTATCATCCTACAGGGAAAATAAATGATTTTTATGGAAAAAAATTTTGAAACTCGGTGTCCCTTGTACAAGGGACACTGGTGGTCGGTGAGAAAACTACAGTCTTGAATAGAAATTTGGTCTTACAGAATGTTGGTATATCGCACCTGGAACATGCACATAAGTATTATCAAAATAGAAACAGTAAATAAGCACGTAATAACCAAAAAAAAAAAAAAAAGCAAAAACTAAAGCGAAACCCCCGCCAATAAATATGGAAATCGCAAATTTTATAGTATATCTTTCAAAAAATTGGTCGATGTCATTTTTCTACGTTTTCTAAGATTAGTTTCATCACAGAAACAACTTTAGGGGCATCAGGGGTATCTAAACTAATTTTTTTCACGTTTCTTGTCCTCAGAAAAAATCGCTTTTTCGCTTTTTCTCTGGTTTGGTTTTTTATATATAAAGTTACTATAAGGCTTTACTTTTTACCTTCATTTATCTGGTGTTCATATCTTTTATTTGTAAAAATGTAATAAGTGAATAAATAAATAAATACAGTAAATGATGATACAACGGGTTTTATACGTTGGGTAGAAGTTATTACATGTTTACGCTTGTCTGGTTTTGTGATTTTTTGTTGAGACGCAGTTCATCTGTCACCTACACAACTAATATAAAGCAGTAATAATATTTTTTGGGTACATCATACGTTCTGGCATCGTGTCATACTGTTTATTTTGCTCCCAAACTCTTTCAAAAACCGAAATTACAGAAGGATTGGAAGTCCCTATCTGAAAAGAGTTTTGGTGGTACTATGGCGTACCACCTTTATGCACCCGGTGCGGTGTAGTAGACTTGAATGGTGGTACCCACCTACCTCCAAACCAAACTTTCGGTAATGAAGAGGTTAAACATACATATATACAAAGAAAATATCTATCAGGCAACTAATTTGTATTTAAGTCTGTGATTGTATCGTTGAGGTCATTCTTAAACATGTTACAAATACAAGGGTCTAAATGAAACAGGCCATGACTAATATTAAAATTCTAATATTAAAATTACAATGGGAAGTAAGTTGTATAATGGCAGATTCCAGAAGATTTTGTGATAAGACATATTTTGATCTTGCAATTACTGAACTACCAGCCCAGTGTATCTGGTTGTTTTCTCTGAATGAATATGGCATTAGATGTTGCCCAGTTTTGACAGAATATTTTTGCTGTTTGATTCTGTTGTTTTTGGCTGAAGCATTTATTCAACGATTATAACGGTATTAACGATACTTTTATCATTCTCAATTGCAGTCTGAAAAAGTAAATGATTAAGCAAATGAAATTCCACATTTTCATTAGAGAGTTATTACATATTAGGGCAATATAGGCATGGTTAACAAGTCTCTCATTAAAGAGTTATTACATATTAGGGCAAAATAGGTATTGTTAACAAGTGTAGGGCACCCTAAGGTGGATTGTGACCCCCGTAGACTTTTGAATTTAGTTTAGCCCCAAGAATTGAACCCCTGCCCTTAACTGGGGGCTGTCTGTATTTGCTCATAAATGTACCTAGGGGTTGCGGTTGGTTTTAGTTATTGTCTTTTATCATAATATGCCAATTATAATTGTAGTTTTGCAAAGAAAGGTGCAAAGAAATATTAGAAAAAATGTATAATCCTTCTCTTCAATCAGTAAAAATCATGGTTAATCCTTAAAAGTACTGCATCTTCAATCAGTAAATTTACGTGAATAGTACAAATATACTCAGAATTTCGTTACATGATTTTTGAACTTTCCTAACTAGAAGATGGGATAAAGTTATGCTAAAGTAATTTGGTCTCCCTTGCTCCCTAATTTTTTTTACTTCTGACCAACCCAGTCATGTATTTTTAATAATTTGATTCATAGCTTACCCTTATCAAAGTAAATTTAAGAAGGAAAAATGTAACTTAAGCATGTACGTTGTTGTTATTAAGGATTAGTAGCACGTATGTTAGACAGTGGTAGAATGAACAAGATGTATACCTCAGAGAAATGGTAACAAACCTAAGCCATGACTCAAGTCTGTGGTACTGTTTCCTATATTATAGGCTTTTGTTATAAGATGCCTATAACAATCGCTATTAACAAAGTGTTAAGCTGTCAAGTCATGTGGCATATTTACAATAGTTTCATACATTTCAGAGGTGCTTGTGTAATATAGTTCATGAAAATTTTTACATCAGTGTAAGTGTAGACTGCCACATTGGGATAAAAGCGTTAGCAGTCCAGTTTAAGCTGGGGCTCTGAATCCAAAAGTCAGTTTAAATCATTTCCAGTTAGTTGGCTTCCTTCTCAAGTTATTCGTATATGTACATTCACCAGTATTTCTTGCACGTACATTGTTTTTATATCATTATGACCCTGGTATATCTGTAGTAACTGTAAAAGACATAGTATTTATCTTTTAAAGTTATTTTTGCACTTTTTGTCTATAAACTTGCATTTTTCATATAAATAAGTGCTTTTTTAAGAATTCTAAGTCTACTTGTTTACACTGAAATAGAGGAAATCGAGCCAAACAGCAGCAGGTGTCATGGTCACTGCTACTGTGACAAATTGTTGATGATGACAATATTCCAATGGCAGCTCAGCTGACACTGATTATAGTGACTTTTGTGCCGAAGAAAGCCACAACCCGACACTCCATAACCATAACTAAGACAACTACTACAGATATGGAAGTGTGCTCTTATAATCCAATGTGTACTTTCATGCTCCCCAAACTGATCACCAGGATTTCCTCACAACTAACAATAAGAGAGAAAGGAAAAAGGAATGATGTTCTCATAATTGGTTCAAGAGAAAATCATCCTAGCCTAAACATTAGGACTAAGGACTTGACAGTTCTCATACCTTTTCTAGTGAAAGCTTGTTAAAGGAAGTTTAAAAGATGTTTATACAGCATGTATGTCGTGAGGCTTTACTTTTAAATGCAGTAAAAGCTCAGGATTCAACTGATTAAGCATGCCTGGACATGAACAGCTTAGTTATTTCCCACTAAAGCAGTTAACTTGGGCAGTCACAAATCGTAGAAGGGCTTTGCTTTGAAGTTGGTTTTTTACTCTAAACAGTGGAAGGGAAGAGAAACAGGCATCTCCCTGACAAACCCACATTCCAAGAAAGGGCTTGAAGCTCACTAAGTTGCTTTGCTGTAGCAAGAGCTAAGAAAGCCTCTTCAATGTTAAGTTCCTAAGAGATTCTGTATCTAAAGGCTCAACCCTAAATATTTAAGGACTACTGGATCCAAATTCTATCCTAAACTATAATAATAAGATTTTGGTTTCAAGCTCAGAAGATTAGAAAATCTCCTTCAGACCTGAATTGTGAGCAATATTTGAGTTGGTGTGATGCAGAACTGAAGACTATAGAGCAATGTCCTATGAACGCTGGAACATAAAGCTGCTTCATGTACCTAGATACGAGATCAATTTAATCAGGTTATTGTAATATGTACAGGTGCTTGATATCCTTCTGGACACACATCAAGATCTGTAAACTATATATAACTGACCAATATTGTTGATATAGTTTAAAAGTAGAGAGCATTCTGAAATTAAAGATATTTTCCCTAGCAGCTCTTGAAATCCCTATAGCTCGTAAGAGATAATTGACATTCTCCACACTTGTCAGATGAACCTTGTAGAGGTACTGATGGAATTTTCTCAAATGACGGCATGAGAAGGTCTTTCCTGAATGACAGAAGGCTAAACATCTGCCACCAAAAGAGGTAGCTTGGGAAACCAATCCCTTTCAGGCCACCAAGGAACTACCAGAATCGTGCTGTTGTTCTGCAAAGCTCAACCTGTTAATTATTTCTTCAGTATAGCAAATGAGAAAATTTATTACTTTCTTCAAAATACCAAATAGAGAAAAAGTTCTAAGGTCTAGATTTTATCAGTCTTGAAGAAGAGCATTGACTGCCCTTGCCTGAGGATCCTGAAGTTTTGTGTTGTGCTCAGTCATGAACAAATTGATGTTTGGACCTCCCAAAGGTTCCACAACTTCTGGCAGACTTGTGACTGAAGAGACCATTCTGACGGAAGAATTGGCCCATTTCTTCCTGAGTTTGGTCTGTGATAATATTGTCTTTTGCTGAAACTGAGGTAGAAGGATTATGTTTCTGGACTATCCAAAGGAGAAGTTTCTCTGCTAGCCTGAACTGATCTCTCGAATTTGTCTCCCCTTATGTAAGGGTGGTTGAATTGTCAAAGTAGACTGTAATTGTCTTGTTTCTGACAAGATTTTCTACTTGCATGAGACCTTCCAAATACCGAAAGCTCTAGGTTTATATGCATTTTGCTCTACTCTGCAGTGCAACTCCCTGGCATAATCATGTTTCCTAGAATGGCTCTCCGATATGCCTCTGATGTGTACAGGCCACTGTGAGGTCTGGGCTCTTGAGATCTAGAGGCAGACCCTTCAGCAGTCTTGACCAATCTCCCCATCAACAATGAGAATTCAAAAGATCTGAAGAAACCACTACTGGAATTAAGTCTGGAAGACAAGACTTGTAAATTGGAATCAGTCTGCCATACGAGGGGGACCCAAAAGTAACCGGAATTGTCATAGAATTTTATTCAGTTATTGTTACATGTTTACAGTCTTATCACCTTCAAAGTATTCTCCATTTGAAGCAATGCACTTATCCAGACGTGTTTTCCACTGTTGAAAGCAATTCTGGAACTCTTGTGAAGTTATGGCTTTAATAACTCCGTCGTTTTCTTCTGAACCTCTTCAACGTCTGCAAAACGTTTTCCTTGAGGGCTTTCTTCATTCGGGGGAACAAAAATGAAGTCACAGGGAGCAAGATCGGGTGAATGATGGGAGGGTGGGTAAGTGGGGTCATGCCATTCTTGGTCAGAAACTGTCTCACACTCAAGGCGGTGTGCGCTGGTGCATTGTCGTGATGAAGCCACCACCCTCCACTTTGCCACAGGTCGGGGCGTTTCCGTCTCACGGAATCTCGCAAACGCTTCAGCACTGCCAAGTAAAGCGTCTGGTTAACAGTGTGACCTGCAGGAACGAATTCTTTGTGGACAATTCCTTTCACATCGAAGAAACAAATCAGCATCGTCTTGACACTGGATTTCACTTGACGCGCTTTTTTGGGTCGTGGTGACGTTGGATGCTTCCACTGACTTGATTGCTGCTTTGATTCTGGGTCGTAGCCATAGCACCAGCTTTCATCACCTGTAATGACCTTCGAAAAAAGGTCTGGATCAACTTCCAACTGTTCTTTCAGTTCACGACAGGCATCCATTCGTGACTGCTTTTGACCGTCCGTGAGCAAGTGAGGCACCATTTTTGCTGCAAACTTTTCATTCCCAATTCCTCGCTCAAAATTCGTTGACATGAACTCCAGGACACACCAGTCAAATTAACAAGCTCATCAATTGTTCTGCGATGGTCTTCCATGATCAGTTCATGAATTTTAGTGATGTTTTCATCCGTTCGGGAGGTTGAAGGTCGCCCTGAACGAGGCTGGTCTTCCAGTGACATTTGACCATTCTTAAAGCGTGCAAACCACTCGTAAACTTGTGTTTTACTCATGGCAATATCTTTGTAAGCTGTTCGAAGCATAGCATCTGTTTCTGCTGCCGTTTTCCCCAGCAAAAAACAGAATTTTACGGCAGCACGCTGCTCCTTCTTTTCAGTCATCGTAAAAATAGACAAAAAGGCGTGAAGTACTTCTAAACAAATGTGAACCATGCAGCTATAAGTCTTTCCACGATGACGCCAGTTGGCACACTGATGCTTGAGGGTTGCCTCAGGTAGCATCTAGCAGCGGAAGCCTGAACTACTACTGGCTTGTCACACAGAAAACTATTCCGGTTACTTTTGGGTCCCCCCTCGTACATATTTCATATTACATAAAATTAACGTAAAATGACAGTTCCTGTTCTTTTATATAAAGATACAATGGCACCCCATTAGTTGAACGTTTATGTTGAACATTCAGTATTTCAAATGAAATTTTCAAAATTTTTTGTTTGTCGAACAAATGCTTGCACTTTGAACTGATGATCACATGTTTTTTCATTCTCAGTAGTATATAGTTTAATGTTAACATATTTGACAAAATAAATAAAAGAATTAAACATTTCAGTATAAAATGTAGCATAAAACATTTAAACATCATACGTCACTGCGGTGACGTCACTAGCAGCTGACTTGACACTGAACGAGGGAGCATTGATATGTTGAGGAGAGAATTGCACAAATTTAACAATGATAAAATATGAAAATCAATTGTAATACAGAAGCAATAAAAAGTTTTAATTGAGCTAGTGTTCAGTGCGCCGAGTGAGACTGTATTGTTTAACCATATTCAACAAAATAGTAAATGAAAGAAAAAAAGCTTTTAACAAAATTTAGCATAAACGATCAATAAAATAATTTGTCATTGCGGTGGTGAACAGGTAACTTGGAGGGAGGGAGGGAGCATTTATATTTTTGAGGAATAATGATTGGATGATTTTAAGGTATCATGCGTTGTGATATTGTTGAGGAGAGAAGAACAGTAAAATCTTTACTATAATATGTATGTAAAAGCAGTACCAATGCATATAAAAAAATATAATTTTATTTTACAATAAATTCAATACAATGATAAACAAAAACAATCAAATGCAATACAGTAAAAAGAAAGGAAAAAGAAAACTACTTGAACCAGTGTTCGGTGCTCTGAATGAGACGATAGAGAGGAGATGAAAGACGGGTCTGCTTCCTGCTGACTAAACAGCTGGGCTGGGATGATTATTCACTCATTTCTTACACTTACACTCGATTTACCCAAATCACTTCTTTTTGTTGTAGTAAAATACCCATCTACATGGTGACAATTGCTTTTTAATTACGATTTTTTACCTTTGTAAAAGTGAAACTGGCTCCATAATAAACAACACTGGTGCCACCTTCAGCTTCTACATGCCTTTGATTGTTTTCCTTTAATTTATGAAAAGTTATTTAATATCTCTCCCTTTCTTCCATTCTTTTTACGTATTAGTTTGCAAAATCTTCCTTTTTATTTTAAATTCTGCTGGTTGCCAACAATAAGTTGATGTATTGTTGCATAATTAATCTCTTTCATGCATTTAAGACCCAAGTGTAAACCCGTCGACAATCATTCTCCTTCCTCCATTCACCCTCAGCCACGCCATGTGCCATTTTCTCCAAACAGTTTGTTAATAAGTGCACGAAAAAAACAAAATTTTTCTAAAATTTTATTCTTCATATACCCTATTGTTTTATTACCTAACACTCTTAATTTAACTTTTGAACCATATAACATATTGTTTTATTACCTAACACTCTTAATTTAACTTTTGAACACAATAACAGAAAAAAAAGTGAAAAGGGGGACTTTTTGCCTTGGCTGGAACGAATTATTGTTTCATAATTCGAACAGCCTTCTGGAACAGATTAAGTCCAAAGTCTGAGGTACTACTGTAGATTGTTGTAATCACAAGCATGTTTAGTATTCGAGAAAGCAAGATATACAAATTTTCTTACCATTAGTGTAGTCTAATCGACCAAATTACCTTATGTAGTTCAAGTTGCAGTAGAAGCAAAGAATGCTTTAGATGATAATTGAATTTTTTTAATGAGAATGGAAGCCAGAGAAACAAGAAGTAACAGTGTTGCTGATAGAGTAAATGTGGAATAGTGCTGATATAGTAGGCAGTCACCAATTATCGGCTGGGGTCCTGTTCCAACAGCTTGATGACGAGCAAAAATCGCAGATCATGAAAATTGGCTATTTTCCGCACTTATTTACTGCTGATAACCAGATTTTGGTACTGATAACTGTTCAAGGCACCTCTGTACATATGTATTGGCACCAGTACTCTGTTATCGACCACTGATAACGGAAAATTTATGATTCAGCGCGCACATCGCCAATTTTCGGTGCCTGACCAGCACCATAAACCGGTATTGCTGATAACCAGGACTGTCTGTAATGTGAAATAACAACCATGTTTACTGATCTAGTAAGTTGTGGAAAAAGCTTTTCTTGGGGCTTTTAACTAAGCCACTGAAGAGGAGGAGAAAGGTGTCCCCCCAGCTAAATAAAGAAAAAATGTGTAATAGAAACTATGAAAGAAAAAAGTAATCTTTTTATAAAGGTTCAGGTCTAGTGAACATGCATTGGTTGTGTCATTGATTTTGATTTGCTTGTTAGGAAAGGTAACAGATGGGTAAATTCAATATCAGTCGGAACCCCTATAAAAACACTAAAAACAGCCTATTTTATTAGTTAAAACTCAAGAAAACCCCACTAAAAACTTTTATACTTGGTTTTTATTTAAGTTTTATCACAAAAAAGTTCATTTTATGATGAAATTGATAAAAAAAAAAAAAAAAAAAAAAGAATTTGTGGATATTTCTCATTGAAAAATACCGCGAATGTGGGAATTTTCCGCTAATATGTGGGGAAATGTTTCCGAGAGAAATCTGCAAATGTGTAAGTCCGCGAATACGGGGTCCACTGTAATTATATGTTATTGAAGAGAATTTTTAAAATGTACAGTTTTAAAATTTATTTTCAAAATGTTTGCATGATTGTGTGCAGTTATGCAAAAAACTTAATATATGTACTTTTTTAATTGTAGATGAATCATGCCTGCCGAGCACTAACTTACATGATGGAAGCCTTACCTCGGTCATCTGCAGTCGTAGTGGATGCAGTACCTGTCTTTTTAGAGAAGTTACAGGTCATTCAGTGTATGGATGTAGCTGAACAGTCTTTGACAGCTCTAGACATGTTATCTCGAAAACATTCGAAGGCCATATTACAGGCTGTAAGTTTCCCTGTGCATGCACCATTTATGATGAAATAAATATTTGGCATTTTTAAATCACTAAAAACTGCAGCCAGGGGGTAAATTAGGTACAGTTGTTTTTTTTGCTTTGAAAAGTTCCCATTTACTGTAATATAATGCAACAGCTACTTTACTTTAATTCAATTTTTGGGCTATGAAACTGGTGATTCCTTAAACCTAGTGATTAAAGTGATGGAGGTATTAAAAACTGTTACATTTTTCATTTTTACAGCATGGAGTGTCTGCGTGCTTAATGTATATAGACTTCTTTTCTACTGGAGCACAGCGGGCAGCACTTAGCATAACCGCAAATTGTTGTCAGAACCTCACTGCTGATGAATTCCATTTTATTGCTGATTCCTTGACATTGTTATCCTCCAGGCTGACTTCACAGGTATTGTGTTTTATTATGGGATGAAAAAACATGAAGTAAATTATTTGGAAAACATTTGAAACTAGAAAAACATGAAGTAAATTATTTGGAAAAGGTTTGAAACTAAGTTGCAAGAAGTTAACTAATAACTTTTACATTTCAGGGTGACAAAAAATGCGTAGAAAGCGTGTGTTTAGCCTATAGCAGGTTGGTTGATTGTTTCCAGAATGATCCCAATCGTTTACAAGAGATAGCTGGTCACGGTTTATTATCAAACATACAACAATTGGTAAGTTGGTAATAGTTAATTCTGAACTCCCAATAAAATCATTGTACAGGCAGCCCCCGGTTGCTATCGGTGTCTGGTTAGTCAGCATTTTGAGGGGGGGGAGGGGGGGGGGGGGGGGGGGGGAGAGGTTTTTAAACGGCGCTTGTTAAATAATACGTATTCATAACTGGGTTTTACCCTCTGTAGGGTTTATAGTGCCGTTGTCTGGTTATCAGTGGTTTAGGTTAAGTGCCCGAGACTGCCTCCTAAAATACAAACATAACGAATATGCATCTTTTCCTCTGCTCTTTTAAAAAGTTATCCTTTACTTCGCTGTATCCAGTAACACTGTGTGTATTGTTTTGTGTTACTATTTGCATTATAAAATAAACCCGATCATGGTTGGTTTAGAAAAATCAGCTGAGGGTGGAGGTAAGATTATTTTGCCGTATTTAACTCAATTCAGAGTAATGTTCTTTCTTCTATTTAGTGTAAATTAATCTCTGGAAACTATTCATATGTGGCAAGGCTATTTTTCATTATATGAAGTGTTTTTAAGTAGAAAATTGACTTAATTATATATATATATATTATTATTAATTTTTTTTTTTTTTTTTTTTTTTTTTTTTTTTTTAATGGATGGCGCTGTTGTCTGGTTGTCGGTACTTTGCCTAAGCGCAGAGAGACCCTCATGAAATACAACCATAATGAATTGCATCTTTTCCTCCTCCTTCCCAGCTGGTTCCCATTTTTTTATATGGGGTCGCCGAGAATATGCATCTTTTTCCATGGCTCTTTTAAAAGTTATGCTTTACTTCACTGTATCCAATAATATAGTATGTAGACTCATATTACTACGTGTGGTATTATAAAATACAAACAAAGCGACCTATGTTTTGGTTTGGAAAAATCAGCTTGGGGCAGAGGCAGGGTTATTTTGCCCTATTTAACTCAATTCAGAACAATTTTCTTGCTTCGATTTAGTGTAAATAGGTTATTTTATGTTATATGAAGTATTTTTAAGTTGAAATTTGACTTAAATATGTATGTCTTGTTGTGAAATTGATATTTTTTTTTTTTTAAATACAGGTACGCCTCATTTAACGACGTGTTCCGTTTCCAGCGACCATGTCGTTAAACAAATTTGTCATTAAACGCATTATTCTCTTTCGCTCTCTCTCTCTCTCTCTCTCTCTCTCTTTTGTTTTCTAATAATAGCATTAATTTTCAGTCTATATTATATGCAGAACTAGCTTCCGACATAGCCTACTACTTGGCAAAGTTCCGACAATGCTTTTTATAATTTTATGACTCATATATTTTAACTTCAAAGTGTATAATTTTCTTTAAAATAGTGTACTTTATTTAGCACATTTAGCCTACATTCATGAGTTATCCTATTAGTAAGTCAATACAATATACTTAGTCAATACAGTGCTAAACTTTTCTCGGAAGCTACACATTAGTAGTGACTTGCATATTCTAAATTTGGCATTTCATAATTATTGCTATCAGTATCTTCATCATTTATTTTGATTGTAGAGGGTAATGAAATGAAAAAATTGAAGAATGAATTTTGGTGATCATAGGGCATTTGAATGTCACTGTCAAAATGTAAACAAAACACAACACCATCTATCGAGGAAAGTGAACACTAAACTATTCACTAATGGGATAAACCATTTCTATCATTGATGAAGATTTACGCTTGCACTTCATAGCTTTAGTATCATCTGATCTCATGGGTGACATATCGAATACGTATGTAAATACGTACACAGTTTTATAAAAGAAATAGTCAAACCGTATCCCGTATAAGTCTTTCATGCGTACAAAGGGTAAGGAATTTGTGCATGCCAAATGTCTCATTGTTTTGATTAAAAGGATTGACATGGTAGAGGTTTCTCAAGTGGGATATATAAAACATATTTGACTTTGCACAGTTTCTTTTCATTACTGGGAATTCACAAATTTTTTTTTTTTTTTCATTACTAAGAATTATTCTCAACAACAAAGGAGATGTGACAGTTTTTTGCTGTCTTGAAGTTGTAAACAATATGCGGCGCCGCAACAAACTAATGGCGGCTGAATCAAACCAAACCACAAGAGTTCCCGGACCATAGAATGCCGGCTTTAAGAAGTTTATCTGGATAGCTTTCCTTTACAATGTATATTAAAGCCTTATTTATTGCTTTAGCCATATATTTCAAGGTTTTCTAAATCTAGGCTAGGCTAGATTATTGGCACTGAATAGCCTTTCTCTTGGCCACCATTGGCAATATTTTTATTTTCATGTTATGGTTTTTTCTCTTCATGTTGTCGTCATAACTCTGACTTGTCGTGAAACGAGTACGTCGTTAAATGAGGAGTACCTGTAGATGGTGTCGGAAGCATGTTATTTTGTGTTTAAAAAAACTGATGTTCCATTTTTTTCCCCCCCATTGATTTTATTTTATTTCATAATAATCAATATTTATATCTTTTATCTGTTATTGGCGTGAAAACAACAGTAAAATGTGCTCTTTCATGGCCAGTATTTTTTTTATTAAATTCCTTTTTTCTCTATTATTTGTGATATAGTTTTATCCATGTTGCTGATGCTTGATAATTTAAGTCATTAGCAGTGTGAACATTTTGTTTTCTCAACTTCAGCTACAACTGCAGCTTAAATTTAGAAGTACTATATGTCCTTGCCAATATTTTCTCCATACCAACAAAGGTATATTGCAAAAATATTTGTCGTGTTCTACTTAACACCATTTGTAACCTAACTACGGTAATTTTTTACTATTGTACGATGGCTGAAATACAAGCAAAACATTGTTATATCAGATTCGGTTTTGTTGTAGCAAAACAAGTGTTATTGTTCAGTTGTTTATGGCTGCAGCGCTTAAGCAGCGATTATAACGTTACTAACGATACTTTTCAGTCTCATTTTCTTTCTGGCCAAGATTTACCAGTAAATTCATCAAATCTGGCATTGAAAATTTGTAGAACCCATGCAGACTATAGTAAATGATTAGGCAAATGAAATTCCACATTTTCATTAAAGAGTTATTATATATTAGGGCAAAATATCTGGGCGTGACACTGTTTAAGGCATCGTTAAAAAGTCTAGGGCAACGTTAGGTGGGTTGTGATGCCCATTGACTTTTGACTTTCTGTTAGAGGTGATTTTCGGTTAGCGTCAGGCCCCCTGGAACGGAACCACTGCCGTTAACCGCAGGCTGCCTGTATATAATCATAACTAACATCTAAAGAATTAGCGCTTAATACTAATTGCATTTAATGCTAAATGAGAGTTTCGACTTTTATTGATAAACTGTATTCCCTTTCAGGCAGTTTGAGCATTAATAAAGATGTGACTATTGTTTTGAATGATGTATGATGATTATTCATTGTCTTTTCAGCTGGTCATGTCCCCTCCTGTATTGAGTAGTGGAACGTTCATCATGGTGATTCGAATGCTTTCACTGATGTGTAACAACTGTCCAGAATTGGCTGTCCATTTGCTAAAAAACAATATAGCCCATACACTTTGTTACCTCCTTACAAATTCAACAGACCCACCAGGAGAACAAGTAAGATTCATTTGCCTTATTTATGTATCTATATATCTATATATATATCTATATCTATATATATCTATCTATATCTATATATCTATCTATATCTATATATATATCTATATCTATATTCTATATATCTATATATCTATCTATATGTATATCTATAAGCACACTACACTAATTTTGGTTAGGTTTTTGTTCACTTATCAAGTATATCAACAGAATTGTCTTCTACTTGGATATTTTAACATTGGAATGTTTATTCTATATATTCTTTGACTGCAAGATGTTACAACTAACTATTGATGTACAATATTTTAGAAAAATATAAGAATGCTAATAATTATCTAAATCTTGAAAGGTTAAATAATAGCAGCTACTTTATAGTAGTAGCCTAAAAACTGTTGGGTCTATAATCAGTAAAACCTATTGTCTGTAGTCAATGCAGATTTTATGAAGTAATTATGATAAAAAATTAAAAAGCTTATCAGATTATGGCATTCTTCAAAACAGAAGACTGCCATGTAGAAGTTATTCTATCTCATTGGGAAATTCACTCTTGTTTGACCCTTGAATATTTAATAAATAATGCACATCATTCAATCCCTGTGTGTAGAGGATGCAGGTAAGCACTAAAACTTGAACACATTTTATGTGAGTTTCCAAACTTCAACTCTGCTGTCAAGTTTTTAAAGAACTACATTTAAAAAATCTGATATATATTAGTATTAAAGAATAACCAATTGTGCCGGACCTGGTTAAACTTCCTGGTGATGATGATGTTTCTAATTATGTTATTTAGTTTGTCTCCAAGTTTTGCAGCAGGAAATTTTGGGACATCTATAATACTAGTTGTTTTATGTGTGGGTGTTGATAGAAGATTGTTCCATTCAGTGCGGTGCATTCCATTACGTACAACTTCATCATCATAAACAATATAACAAATAAGACATATGTATACCAATCCAAAGATATTTAAAATTCAAGACTGATACTTTTTAGTTTTGATTTATTGTAACATTTTATGGTTTTACCATGTCTGTTTAATGAAGAAATTTTGAGGGCCCAGAT